>NC_092089.1:30915663-30951598 GCF_045679555.1 Salvelinus alpinus | reverse complement strand
AGGAGTGGTGGAGAGGGAGAATTGGAGGAGAGAGAGGAGTGGTGGAGTGGGAGGAGTGGAGGAGAGGGAGGAGTGGAGGAGAGGGAGGAGTGGAGGAGAGGGAGGAGTGGAGAGGAAGGAGTGGAGGAGAGGAAGGAGTGGAGGAGAGGGAGGAGCGGAGGAGAGGGAGGAATGGAGGAGAGGAAGAAGTGGAGGAGAGGGAGGAGTGGTGTAGAGGAAGGAGTGGAGGAGAGGAAGGAGTGGAGGAGAGGGAGGAGTGGAGGAGAGGGTGGAGTGGAGGAGAGAGGGGAATGGAGGAGAGGGAGGATTGGAGGAGCGGGAGGAGTGGAGGAGAGGGAGGAGTGAAGGAGAGAAAAGAGTGGAGGAGAGGGAGGAGTGGTGGAGAGGGAGAAGTGGAGGACAGGAAGGAGTGAAGGAGAGGGAGGAGTGGTGGAGAGGGAGGAGTGGAGGAGAGGGAGAAGTGGAGAGGAAGGAGTGGAGGAGAGGAAGGAGTGGAGGAGAGGGAGGAGTGGAGGAGAGGGAGGAGTGGAGGAGAGGAAGGAGTGGAGGAGAGGGAGGAGTGTTGTAGAAGAAGGAGTGGAGGAGAGGAAGGAGTGGTGGAGAGGAAGGAGTGGAGGAGAGGGAGGAGTGGATGAGACGAAGGAGTGGAGGAGAGGAAGGAGTGGAGGAGAGGGAGGAGTGGAGGAGAGGAAGGAGTGGAGTTGAGAGAGGAGTGGTGTAGAGGAAGGAGTGGAGGAGAGGGAGGAGTGGAGGAGAGGATGGAGGGACAGTTTATGATTTTCTTAGGATCCCCATCAGCTGATGCCAATGTCGACAGCTATTCTTCCTGGGGTCCGAAGAAGGGACCTAACACTGTAAAATGTAAATTAAAAGGGGGAGGCATAGGGGAGGAAAGGGGGGAGGTTATCTCATAAATGACTGAAATAAGAATTTGAAAGGGGGGTCTGAGAAGAGGAGAGGTCTTAGAAAAAGACTCCATAAGAGGAAAGAGTGAGTGGTAGAAACGAATGGAGAAAGAATAGCTAATACAATAGAATAACGTCCTACCGGGAATAGAGAGACGGAGAGGAACTGAAGAACGATGGGGTGATGGAGGGAGTTTGAAGAGAGAGAAAGAAGAAGTGGGGTGATGGAGGGAGTTATTGAGAAGGAGAAACAGTAGCTGAGGTCATGTCTAAATCTGCTCCGGAGTGAGAGGAGGGTGGACGGCCAGAGACGAAGGGAGAGAGGAGAGACAGAGGGCATGAGGAGGGATGGGTGGAAATAAGGGAGAAAGAGGAGAGGGAGAAATATAGAGCGTGGCAAGAAAGAACAAGGGATTGAACGATAGAGAGGAGAAAACAGAGGGCAAGGAGAGAGAGGGAGATACAGAGAGAGAAAGACAGAGAGAGAGAGAGAGACAGAGAGAGACAGAGAGAGACAGAGAGAGACAGAGAGAGACAGAGAGAGAGATAGACAGAGAGAGAGAGAGAGAGAGACAGAGAGAGAGAGAGAGAGAGAGAGAGAGAGAGAGAGAGAGAGAGAGAGAGAGAGAGAGAGAGAGAGAGAGAGGAAGGAGTGGAGGAGAGGAGGGAGTGGAGTAGAGGAAGGAGTGGAGGAGAGAGAGAAACTTAAGGAAAGCTTTGACTATGTACAGACTCAGTGAGCATAGCCTTGCTATTGAGAAAGGCCGCCGTAGGCAGACATGGCTCTCAAGAGAAGACAGGCTATGTGCTCACTGCCCACAAAATGAGGTGGAAACTGAGCTGCACTTCCTAACCTCCTGCCAAATGTATGACCATATTAGAGAGACATATTTCCCTCAGATCACACAGATCCACAAAGAATTCGAAAACAAATCCAATTTTGATAAACTCCCATATCTACTGGGTGAAATTCCACAGTGTGCCATCACAGCAGCAAGATGTGTGACCTGTTGCCACAAGAAAAGGGCAACCAGTGAAGAACAAACACCATTGTAAATACAACCCATATTTATGCTTATTTATTTTCCATTGTGTACTCTAACCATTTGTACATTGTTACAACACTGTATATATATAATATGACATTTGTAATGTCTTTATTGTTTTGAAACTTCTGTATGTGTAATGTTTACTGTTAATTTTGATTGTTTATTTCACTTTTGTATATTATCTACCTCACTTGCTTTGGCAATGTTAACACATGTTTCCCATGCCAATAAAGCCCCTTGAATTGAATTGAATTGAATTGAGAGAGAGAGAGAGAGAGAGAGAGAGAGAGAGAGATAGAGAGATAGAGACAGAGGAGGAGAAAGAGAGAGAGAGAGAGAGAGAGAGAGAGAGAGAGAGAGAGAGAGAGAGAGAGAGAGAGAGAGAGAGAGAGAGAGAGAGAGGGAGAGGGAGGGAGAGGGCGGGAGAGGGAGAGGGAGGGAGGGAGAGAGAAAGGATGAGACATGCAGAGAAAGAAGGAGTCATAATGATGCATGGAGGGAAATGCTGAAAGTATAGGACACACACTGACAGACAGAGAGAGACAGAGAGAGAGAAAGAGAAAGACACAGCGAGAGAGAGATACAGAGACTTAGAGAGGCGGACTGATAGAGACAGAGCAACAGAGATAGACGGAGAGAGAGAGAGATCATACTATAGTGTCCCATGTTTAATGAACAGTGCCCTAACCCTGGCAGAGCTACAATACCCCACTGGAGAGTAGAACAAGACAAAGAAGGATGGGACAATTAATTAGTGAGATAGTCTAGTCTTGAAGTAGTCCTGCAGGGCCAATGAGAAAGTAGATACAACACAATGAACACACTGGAATTCCAAGGCTCTTCTCCATGACATCGTGTGTGCCTGTCTGTCTGTCTGTCTGTCTGTCTGTGTGTGTGTGTGTGTGTGTGTGTGTGTGTGTGTGTGTGTGTGTGTGTGTGTGTGTGTGTGTGTGTGTGTGTGTGTGTGTGTGTGTGTGTGTGTGTGTGTGTGTGTGTGTGTGTGTGTGTGTGTGTGTGTGTGTGTGTGTCACATGACTTGTACTCACCCCCGGTAGCGTCTTCTGCTCATGCAAAGCACTCTGGGCCTTCAGCGCTGACTCCCTCGCACAGTATGTCAGGAATGCACATCCTGAGAGAGAGAGAGAGAGAGAGAGAGAGAGAGAGAGAGAGAGAGAGAGAGAGAGAGAGAGAGAGAGAGAGAGAGAGAGAGAGAGAGAGAGAGAGAGAGAGAGAGAGAGAGAGAGAGAGAGAGAGAGAGAGAGAGAGAGAGAGAGAGAGAGAGAGAGAGAGAGAGAGAGAGAGAGAGAGGTAACAAGAGGGAGGAGAGAAAGATGATGAGCTACTTGATGATGTCATCTTAGTTTGTTAGATATGTGAGAATATAAAAACAAAGAGAGTCCATATGCATAACCTCCCAGTCATTTATTGGGTAAAAAAACACCAGGGTTTTGGCATCACTGTGCCTTCTTCAGGGTGAGGTTCTACACATTCTTCAGATATGTGAGAATAACAGAACTATTCTGGATGGAGGCTCCTGGGCAGACGGACAGACACACAGGTTCATGCAGACAGAACACACACACTGAACAGTCAATCTGCTTCTATTTATCTATCTCTCCTACCCTCTTCCTTTCCCTGTTCCTCATTTTCAAGTCCATAATGTAAAAAGCGACTGGTTTTCTACATACCCCATAAACACAGTTAACCTACAGCTGACAAGGACACAACACAGCACAGCTCAGAACAACACATCCTTAATACCAAATACAACTCACATTCACTCTATTCATCTAACTCACTACTAAAGAACCCCTCACACTCTCTCACACTCTCTCTCTCTCTCTCTCTCTCTCTCTCTCTCTCTCTCTCTCTCTCTCTCTCTCTCTCTCTCTCTCTCTCTCTCTCTCTCTCTCTCTCTCTCTCTCTCTCCTGTTAGCAGGTGTCCTGACCCTTAGCCTTTAAGCCATGACCCCAAGTCACTCTAGTTCATATGATGGGTGTTATCTTAATGTCTGTCTAACCCTGGCATACCTCTAGTCTAGTATACAGTCACACACACACACACACACTAGGTAGACCCATTTTTCTGACCTGGGGTGTTATGTAACAGCTTAGCCGTTTCTCCAGTCAGTATAATGGAGTGGTAAGCCTACTGATTCAAGCCTGCTGAGAGGGAGACCATCTCAAGTTTGGAGAATCCCCTTTAGAGCTGCAACAATAAGCCCATCTTTAAGAGGGCTCTGTGTGTGTGTGTTTGGAGGGGGGGGGGGTCATTGTTAATTTCTATTAAGTGTGTTTGGAGGGGGGGGTCATTGTTAATTTCTATTAAGGGTGTGTGTGTTTGGAGGGGGGGGGTCATTGTTAATTTCTATTAAGGGTGTGTGTGTTTGGAGGGGGGGTCATTGTTAATTTCTATTAGAGAGAGAGAGAGAGAGAGAGAGAGAGAGAGAGAGAGAGAGAGAGAGAGAGAGAGAGAGAGAGAGAGAGAGGTTAGGGAGTATTTATAAGGATATGACAGGCTGCTCTCCAGTCATAGAGGATGTCTTTATGCCCATCTCTCTAATAATGTAGGAGCTGTTGGCTTTTCCCAGAAAATCCCAATGTTTAACCTACAGATTGGACCGCATTCCATGTTTTCCCATTTAAGGTGAGGGAGGGCTGGGACGGAGAGATAAACAGAGAGATCAGGACGACAGTGATCCAAAAACGACTGAGTGTACACACGCGCACACGTGCACAGACACTAGAGGATTAGAGAGTGTGAGCGAGAGAGAGAGAAACAGAAAGAAAGACTGAAAGAGAGAAATAATATACTTCCCTTCCCCCACCACCTACTCATTCAAGGGTTTTTCTTTATTTGTACTATTTTCTACATTGTAGAATAATAGTGAAGATATCAAAACTATAAAATAACACATATGGAATCATGTAGTAACCAAAAAAGTGTTAAACAAATCAAAATATATTTAATATTTTAGTAGCCACCCTTTGCCTTGATGACAGCTTTGCACAATCTTGGCATTCTCTCAACCAGCTTCACCTGGAATGCTTTTCCAACAGCCTTGAAGGAGTTCCCACATATGCTGAGCACTTGTTGCTACTTTTCCTTCACTCTGCGGTCCAACTCATCCCAAACCATCTCAATTGGGTTGAGGTCGGATGATTGTGAGGTCATCTGATGCAGCACTCTCTCACTCTCCTTCTTGGTCAAATAACCCTTACACAGCCTGGAGGTGTGTTCACATTACTATCAACCTAGACCAGCATTACTATCAACCTAGACCAGCATTACTATCAACCTACACCAGCATTACTATCAACCTACACCAGCATTACTATCAACCTACACCAGCATTACTATCAACGTACACCAGCATTACTATCAACCTACACCAGCATTACTATCAACCTACACCAGCATTACTATCAACCTACACTAGCATTACTATCAACCTAGACCAGCATTACTATCAACCTACACCAGCATTACTATCAACCTACACCAGCATTACTATCAACCTACACCAGCATTACTATCAACCTACACCAGCATTACTATCAACCTAGACCAGCATTACTATCAACCTAGACCAGCATTACTATCAACCTAGACCAGCATTACTATCAACCTAGACCAGCATTACTATCAACCTAGACCAGCATTACTATCAACCTAGACCAGCATTACTATCAACCTAGACCAGCATTACTATCAACCTAGACCAGCATTACTATCAACCTACACTAGCATTACTATCAACCTAGACCAGCATTACTATCAACCTACACCAGCATTATTATCAACCTAGACCAGCATTACTATCAACCTAGACCAGCATTACTATCAACCTAGACCAGCATTACTATCAACCTACACCAGCATTACTATCAACCTACACCAGCATTACTATCAACCTACACCAGCATTACTATCAACCTAGACCAGCAATACTATCAACCTACACCAGCATTACTATCAACCTACACCAGCATTACTATCAACCTAGACCAGCATTACTATCAACCTACACCAGCATTACTATCAACCTACACCAGCATTACTATCAACCTAGACCAGCATTACTATCAACCTACACCAGCATTACTATCAACCTAGACCAGCATTACTATCAACCTACACCAGCATTACTATCAACCTAGACCAGCATTACTATCAACCTACTCACCAGCACACACACTTGATCTTTAAGTGGGTGTTTAAAATATTTTTAAGTGTGTGTCTTAATCTCCTGTAGCTGTGTGTGTGTGTGTGTGTGTGTGTGTGTGTGTGTGTGTGTGTGTGTGTGTGTGTGTGTGTGTGTGTGTGTGTGTGTGTTTGTTTATTTGTGGGTGTCTGCCTGTCTGTCTGCCAGTGAGTAGTCTAGCCCAAACGCCTATTTGTGTCCGGAATTATTTCTACAGGTGGCTGGGTTCCCATTATTCGCCTACCTTTGTGCATGCCGGTGTACTTGTCCTTTATCACCGTCAGCTCGTAGATCTTCCCGAACTGTTCAAAGATCGGTTTGAGGTCCTTCTCCTCTAGATTCCGAGGAATCTGCCCCACGAACAGCTTGATCGCATCGGCTTCCTTCATCGGGACACAGCGAGGAGAACGACAGGCGCTCTGCGGGGTTCGAGGTGAGAAGAGCGGGGTGAGTGCGAGCAGAGTCGTGGTCCTCTGGAGAGGAGCGACCAGAGCTGGAGGGTGTTGGAGGAGAGAAGGAAAAGGAGATGGACATAAAAACAAGATATGTAAATGTGTTATTTTCTTTTTTACACAATATAGGATAATCATTGATTAATTGAATGAAACCAAATCAATATTTTTGGATGAATTCTCATATCTTTACAATATAAGCCTATTGACACAAACAATGGCACTTGTGCCTCTCATAAAAACAATTATGCAAATGATGATCAGCCAATCAAAAAATAATTAAGACATTTAAATTGCAATAAAACAGAAATTAAAATTAAATATCAATAAAACTGATATATTACCTTTCGGACGTGAGAGTGTTCGGAGCCCCTGGGGAAAGGAAAATATATGGTTTAGACGGTAGATGAGCACTGTAGAGCGGCTGTGAGCGGTTTCTTTGTTTGGCCAGCTGTAGGTTACATACACTCATTGGATGTCAACGTATGGGGGCTCATCTCTTTGTCTGCCCCGGCTCAACATACACACAAAACACACACAAAACACATGCGCACAAAAACACAAACATATGGAGCCTTGGTCTTAAAAATCCTACCGATTTCAAGAGATCCTTCACTCCACGTTGTAAAATAATCTCCAGAGTAATTTGAGATTATTTTGTTTATTTTTCCACGTTTTGCCGTGGCGTTGTTGTCTTCAGTGCGCGTCTCCTGTTATCCTCCCTCGGGGAATAGGAGGCTCAATGCGATTCGTTCTCCGCTCTTTGTGCCAATCGCTCCCTCTCCCGGTTTCGATTTCGTAACAGATCAGTGGAGTTGCTGCTCCCGTTAAGGTCTCAAGTCTTGGCAAGCGATCATCAGATCACATATCCCCAACCCGGTGCCTTGGTGATCCGTTATTTGCTCTATCCTCTCGTCACGACTCTTGGCAAATCCGGTAAAGCCAGTCAGTCACTCTCTGGGTACTGCCCTGTCTGTTAGAATAGTCAAATTTCTGCAATAATTAGGCTACAAGGCTATATTCTTAAAAACTATTTCCGCAGCAGCCAGCTATTGATAAATCCAGCAGTCCATTTATATAGACATTTAAGGGCTAACACATATATTAAAAAATCCTTATTAATATCTAACGTTTCCCTCCCGCGCTACCTCTCTTTCCCTCAGTGTATAGGCTACCGTAGCTTTTGACGTCGTCTGCCGGTGTCTCCCTCTCTCTCTATCCTGCCCTCCCTCCCCCCTCTCCCTCGAGCGGTTGACAGGCTGTGACGTAAAAGGCAGGGACCGTCAAAAACTCTACTCCAACCTTAAAAAGAAAACCCATTTTATCTTTCGTAGGCGTAGCCTACACCTTTTAGCCCTGAAAGTAGCATATAGGGAACACTGTGGAATATATATGGACAGCTATTTCAGTTATCAAAACCAGGATTAGTCGACAATTTGTATAAGCGTTTTCAAACAAGCTCTTTGACTATGTCTACGTTAGTGTCCAGTGTGTGTGTGCTCGTGGACGGTGCCTGTAGTTCTGGAACGCCGTGTTGCCTATTGTTCTGGCCGCGAGCTCTGGCCGTGGTGCTGAAGCCTGCCATACTACCAGCGCGCGCGAGCGGCGTCACGACTACAGCTGCGCACACAACACACACACGCCAGCCTTGAGGTTGCCCTAACCAGTTCTCTTCTGCGTGTTGAACAAACGCTAAATTCGTAATCATATCCATGATGTGCACAAATAGGCAGCCTAATGTGCGAGAGAAAGGGGAGAGAGCGAAAATAGAGAAGAAGATAGGCCTATACTACAGACTACACTGATCTAACAGTATGACTTAACCTACAATAATACACCGTCATATCAGCCTACTGAGGGAGGGATCCTCACTGCTCTGATACAGACAGGCACAGCAGACCTCATCTGTCCATGGTCCTGAACCAAGATATGTACAACCTTCATCAAACTATGAAGCTTTTTAACTCATCTTTATTGCTGGTGGGGTTCTCTTTGGTCTCTTTCGGGTGTGTTTTTTTTCTTCTGCCACCCCCCTCGCGCTTGAGGAGAGGAGTCAGAGAGTTCAGGGTAATTTACTCTGAAAGGTCACCATCTGCCTCCCACCACCTCATGCCCCCCTCTCCCCGCCTACTGCCCCCCACCGTTATATATCGTCAGTTCACACACGCGGGGTCTATACCCGGCACGCGCGGCCTACCCCGGAGATCTACACCGTATCACTGAGCGTAGCTGTAGGCAACGGCACGAGCATGCATGAGGAACTGATGCTCAGGCTTCTTTCATGGTGGTGTCAGAACTGGGGGCTTTTCGGTTTCTCTGTCGTCTGTGGCGTAGGCCATGTGCTAGAATATGGCGAAATTGCCCCCTATAGATCCTGATTTACGGTCAGTTTAGCATTTATACCCAGAATGGTGTCGTTCTTTCGTAGAGGAAACGTTAGATCCATGAAGTCATATTAAGCTTGCTTGAGTTATTATCACAACACAAACTAGTCTATTCTGAACAAGGGAAGACAAGTCGGCTACAGCTTTACAAGCACACAATACTGCCACCTGGCCACTGTTGAGGATATGAAGGTCTACTTTATTAGAATGTACTGTAGGTCTCAGTGGACATTTAGGCCTGCTAATTGGGGGAAAGAAAAGTGCACAAAATAGAAAAAGGCTAACTATTTTCTGGTTTCAGTTTTTATTTCAAATGAAGTTTGTGATAGCATTTTCCACACACTCGTTTGCCTTTTTCAAAATAATACAAAATCCATATACTTCTACGCAATAACTTCTGATCATAAACTCTGACATGGTAGCAACAAAGGGAATTTGCTACAGCTCCTCTCAAGAAAAAATATTAATTACATGTATTTTTTATAATAGATAAATTACTATCCTTTTTTCAGACTTTTCAATATAAAACTTTTTGTTTCTACTAAAAACTATTTAAAACATGAAAATGACATTCACAGATAGACTCATACAAGAATACACCCACGGCTGCATACTCACACAAATAAACACAAATAAGCAACTTCACAGAGACAGGAAGACAAACACACACCATCCAAGGGTCGCAAAATATAATTTGTTCTTCTTAATATGATGACTGAAAAATATGAATACTTTTATATGAATGTATGCATACAGTTAACATGTACAGTATGCCTAAAATTCAAATCATACCACAATATAGGAGATATTTATGTATATGTATATTAAGTATATGTTCACACAGAAATATAGACAAACAAATATAATATTAACTGACAAATATACACATCGTTCACCTGTGGAGTGTGTGTGTGTGTCCGTGTGTCTGTATGCTGTAGACGTAACATACAGTAGTAACATGTTACAACTATGTCAAGGCATAGGGGCAATATCCGTTAAAATGAGCTTTGTTTAAGTCCAAGACAGAACCCTTTTAAACATTTTCAGTAAAAACACAAATTAGTTAGGGAGATGTTACTTGCTACTGTCACAACTTGCTCCTTTGGGAGTTAAAGGCCCAGTGCACTCAAAAACGTGATATTACTATGTTTTATATATCCTGCCACACTATGAGTTTGGAATAATACTGTGAAATTGTGAAAATGATGATAATGCCATTTTAGTGTAAGAGCTGTTTGAAAAGACCGCCTGAAATGTCTCCCTGTTTTGGTGGGATGGACTTTTGGTCTGCATGGTGACATCACCAGTTAGTTAAGAGACCAACAAGAGAAATAGTTTCAAACCTCTCTGCCAATAACAGCTACAGTAGTTTTCAGTTTCCTAGAAAAATTCTTGCTTGAGAAATGGCTCTTTGCTAAGAAGTTATTTTGTTTCTTTTTGACCATTTTAGTTGAAAACAATCACAGTAAGGTACTTAATTGTTACCCAGAAAGGATTTGATATTGAGATAAAAACAGCTGAATTGGACCTTTAAGACACAGCTTGTTCTTCAGCATATTGTGGCAAATGCATTTCTGAAAATGAATGCATAAATGAATACAATGTTATTTCAATACCTACCATTCTTGAACATATTGATGGGTCAGATGATACAATTGAAATGTCTCAGGTAGTGGTATATTTTCTGTATGTAGCAGAGGTGGTTGGGTGTAACCTTGGCTGAGACCTGAACACTGGTATTAGCTCTCAGGGGTAATGCCTTGGCTTTAGTTCAGTGGGCTAACAGTCGTGAGGGCATAGGTTGGATACCTGGACAGTCACCAATAGACCATACAGTCGTTTCATTCTACCCCTGCTTGTTTTCAGATTGGGTGCGTTCTCAGGTTATGGACATCTCTCCACTATTGTCCTTTAAAAACAGGTCACTTGTACTAGGCCACCATTTTACATTTTGGTATGTTTTCACCAAATGTTGATGATGCTGTATAAACACTGAGGAGACATTTAAAATAGTTTTTTGGCATATAGAACACAAACATAGAAAACATACATCATAGAAACTTCCAGCAGGTTTCACACTGCTATTGGGTTATACCTTCTGGGTCCCATCTATCCATACTAGCATACTACATAGTATGCATGGACAATACTTCACCTCATTCTAAGTAGTATGCAAGTTTGGCTACTGGGACAGAGCTCTGGACCCAGGTCCTGGGTGTACATACATCATCCACAGCATCTCTCAGCCATAGAAACAGAAAGAGTGGACATAGAAATCAGATATGTTCCATATTATGGAGCTCTGTACAATGTCATTGGCACATTATTTGCATATGCAGATAACCCATGAAATGTAATAAATGTAGTAAGTAACAAATTAACTCACATTCCAAAACATCCCTTCTATAACGGCTGTACATCTGGCCCAGAACACAATTCAATCCCCACTTTATGTGGTAATATATCCACTCTACCCACTCCATTTCTATGGTCTGATCATTACCATGGTAACCTGCACTTTGACTTCTAACCCCTTAAACCCTGACCCCTGGCTGACCTCGGCTGGAAGCCTGTTATTGGCTGGTCAGTGCCTCTTGGCCCGCTGAGCACTCTGGGTACATGAGGCGCAGCAGGCAGTCTTGTAGTAGGAGTAGACACACAGTCTGGCCTGAACCACCATCACACAGTTATGACGCCGGTCCCTGCAGTTCTCATCTACAGAGAGAGTAGAGCAGAGGAGAGGGGGAGAGGGAAGAGTGGAGGGGAGGAAGAGAGGGGGAGAGGGAAGAGGAGGAGAGGAGGGGAAAGGGAAGAGGAGGAGAGGGGAAAGAAAGGGTTAGATTTCAAATCTCACAAGCAACACACACTCACACATACTGTACAGTGCCTTCATAAAGTATTCACACCCCTTGACTTTTTCCACATTTTGTTGTTACAGCCTGAATTTAAAATGGATTAAATTGAGATTTTGTGTCACTAATCTACACACAATACCCCGTAATGTCAAAGTGGAATTATGTTTTTACAAATGTTTACAAATCAATAAAACATGAAAAGCTGAAATGTCTTGAGTCAATAAGTATTCAACCTTTGTTATGGCAAACCTAAATAAGTTCAGGAGTAAAAATGTGCTTAACAAGTCACATAATAAGTTGCATGGACTCACTCTGTGTGAAATAATAGTGTTTAACAGGATTTTTAAATGACTACCTCATCTCTGTATCCCACACATACATTTATCTGTAAGGTTCCTCAGTCAAACAGTGAATTTCAAGCACAGACCACGAAAGCCAGGGAGGTTTTCCAATGGTTCGCAAAGAAGGGCACCGATTGGTAGATGGGTAAAAAATCAAGCAGACTTGAATATCCCTTTGAGCATGGTGAAGTTATTAATTACACTTTGGATGGTGTATCAATACACCCAGTCACTACAAAGATACAGGTGTCCTTCCTAACTCAGTTGCTGGAGAGGAAGGGAATCATTCAGGGATTTCACCATGATGCCAATTGAGATGTTAAAACTGTTTAATGGCTATGATAGGAGAAAACTGAGGATGGAGCAACAACATTGTAATTACTCCAGAATACTAACATAAATGTGAAAAGAAGGAAGCCTGTACAAAAAGAACAAATATACATTCTGTTTACAACAAGGCACTAAAGTAATACTGCAAAAAATGTGGCAAAGATATGTTTTGGACAAATTCAACACAACACATAATTGAGTACCACTCTCCATATATTCAATCATGGTGGTGGCTGCATCATGTTATGGGTATGCTTGTCATCGGCAAGGCCTCGGGAGTTTTTTTAAGATAAAAATAAACGAAATAGAGCTAAGCACAGGCAAAATCTTAAAGAAAAACCTGATTCAGTCTGCTTTTCCACCAGACACTAGGAGATGAATTCAGGACAAATATATACCTTTCAAGGCCAAATATACACTGGAGTTGCTTACCAAGACGATACTGAATGTTCCTGAGTGGCCTAGTTACAGTTTTGACTTAAATCGGCTTGAACATCTATGGCAAGATTTGATAATGGCTGTCTAGCAATGATCAACAACTAACTTGATAGAGCTTGAATAATTGTTTTAAGAATAAATGTGCAAATATTGTACAATCCAGTTGTTAGCTCTTAGAGACTTGGAAAGAGTCACAGCTGTAATCACTGCCAAAGTAGATTCTAACATGTATTGACTCAGGGGGTTGAATACTTATCTAATCAAGACATATTAGTGTTTTATTTTCCATATATACAATTATTATCATTTATTTTTTGCAGTGACATTACAGAGTATTTTGTGTAGATCATTGATAGAAAATGACAATGAAGTCCATTTTAACTCCACTTTGTAACATCACATGTGGAAAAAGTATTTTCTGAAGGCACTGTAAACATACAGTATGTACACACACACACACACACACACACACACACACACACACACACACACCTGCGACATGTGGACTGCAGGGTATGGTATTGCAGAGCTGCTCCGGGTCAGGTTTGTCTGTAAGGGAGCATTCTGGGCTGTGCTGTTTGTCAGGTGTGAGACACCGTACTTCTCTGATCTGTAGCCCCTTACCACAGGAACGAGAGCACTGAGGGAGAGAGATAGAAGAGGAGAAAGAGAGAGGAGGATGGTCAACATCTTTCTCGTGATCAACAACCAACTGCAATTCAAGGTCGTAATTATGCTCTCTCTCTCTCTCTCTCTCTCTCTCTCTCTCTCTCTCTCTCTCTCTCTCTCTCTCTCTCTCTCTCTCTCTCTCCTCCTCTCCTCCTCTCCTCTCCTCTCCTCCCTCTCTCCTCCCTCTCTCCCCTCCTCCCTCTCTCTTCTCCTCCTTCTCTCCTCTTTCTCTCCTCTCCTCCTTCTCTCCTCTCCTCTCCTCCCTTTCTCCTCTCCTCCTTCTTATATCCTCTCCTCCCTCTCTCCTCCTCTCCTCTCCTCCTTCTCTCCTCTCTCTCCTCTCCTCCTCCTCCTCTCCTCCCCCTCTCCTTTCCTCCCTCTCTCCTCTTTCTCTCCTCTCCTCCTTCTCTCCTCTCCTCCCTCTCTCCTCTCCTCCTTTTCTCCTCCCTCTCTCCTCTCCTCCCTCTCTCCTCTCCTCCTTCTCTACTCTTTCTCTCCTCTCCTCCTTCTCTCCTCTCCTCTCCTCCTTCTCTCCTCTCCTCCTTCTCTCCTCTCCTCCCTCTCTCCTCTCCTCTCCTCCCTCTCTCCTCTCCTCCTTCTCTCCTCTCCTCCCTCTCTCCTCTCCTCCCTCTCTCCTCTCCTCCTCCTCTCCTCTCCTCCCTCTCTCACCGCGCTCCACTCTGTAGTAAACCACTGAGGCTGACATGCTTCCATCGCACACGTCTGCACCGAGGGAGGCTTTTCCAGCTGGGCACACTGGCTGATCGGTGCCACTTTGAAATCTGTCCCCATCTTCTCCACACAGATGGTGTCCCTTCGCTGAGTTCCATTCCCACATGGAGCGCTACACTGGAGGAGGGAAGAGAGGGAGGAGGGTGAGAAAAGAAGCAAGGAGTGAGAGGGAAGAGAGGCAGGAGAGGACAAAAGACGAGAGGGAAGAGAGGCAGGAGAGGACAAAAGACGAGAGGGAAGAGAGGCAGGAGAGGACAAAAGACGAGAGGGAAGAGAGGCAGGAGAGGACAAAAGACGAGAGGGAAGAGAGGCAGGAGAGGACAAAAGACGAGAGGGAAGAGAGGCAGGAGAGGACAAAAGACGAGAGGGAAGAGAGGCAGGAGAGGACAAAAGACGAGAGGGAAGAGAGGCAGGAGAGGACAAAAGACGAGAGGGAAGAGAGGCAGGAGAGGACAAAAGACGAGAGGGAAGAGAGGCAGGAGAGGACAAAAGACGAGAGGGAAAACATGACATTTTCTTCCTATTCATCTGCCATTACAGTACTATGCATTTCTTTTTATATGTAAATATCTATCCATCCATTCCAAAAAATAATTATTGAATTGAAGTGACTGATTATATTGGTAACAGTATTGATCGATGGCTGCCACACCCCCTGCTCCTCTTACCTGACCCCAGGGGCTACTGTACCACATGTAGGTGGGAGCACACGGACCCCCGTTACACGCCTTCATGTCCGCCGGTTTGTCCCCCAAACACTCTCCTCCCTCTCTCCCTCCACGGGTCAGACACAACACCTCTCTCCTCTGAACCCCTGGACCACACGGGGCTGAACACTGAGAGAGAGAGAGAGAGAGAGAGAGAGAGAGAGAGAGAGAGAGAGAGAGAGAGAGAGAGAGAGAGAGAGAGAGAGAGAGAGAGAGAGAGAGAGAGAGAGAGAGAGAGAGAGAGAGAGAGAGAGAGAGAGAGAGAGATGGGGGTATTAGAGAAGTCAGTGTATTGATGTAGAATGAGCATGTACCGTATCTGTGTCTGTGTCCCTATGTCTGTATGTCTGTGTGTGTGTGTGTGTGTGTGGGTGTAGTACTCACAGTGTTGGACCAGCCAGTGAAGTACCAGTTGGTTACACAGGGCCCCATGTGACAGTCCTCACTTCCTTGTGGGCGGAGCCTGGCGTTACACTCCTTGTCATTCACCACGCTGCCATGGTCACTGACACAGCGGACATTACGAGTTCTCTTCCCCATGCCACAGTCCACTGAGCACTGTTGAGTTCAAATGAGAATGTTAGGAAAACCTAGAGTAGAACAAAGACATTGGAAAACAGGATGGATCACAACCTATAGACGTCAACACACATTCTCATAAAGGTCAAACTAAGCACACATACACCATTCCCCAGTGTGAATATTAACATACCCCCCTGCCACACACTCACACACACACTTTCTATACTCACAGAGCTCCAGTCGGTGCCTATCTCCCAGTGTGAGCAGAGTCGTAGCTGGCAGGACTGGGTGAGGTCAGGTGGGGTTAGGTTGGAGCAGCGTTGTGGTTGAACCATGGTGGAACGGTTCCCAAAGCTCTGTCTGCACTGAAGCTGTCTCTGCTGTACTCCCATACCACAAGACACACTGCACTCTGACCATGAGCTGGCCTCGAAGCTACACATACACACAGACACACACAGACACACACACAGACACACACAGAGACACACAGAGACACACACACAGAGACACACAGAGACACACACACAGAGAGACACACAGAGACACACACAGACACACAGAGACACACACAGAGACACACAGACACACACAAAGACACACAGAGACACACACACAGATACACACAGAGACACACACACAGAGAGACACACAGAGACACACACAGGCACACAGAGACACACACAGACACACACAGAGACACACAGACACACACAGAGACACACAGAGACACACACACAGAGAGACACACAGAGAAACACACAGACACACAGAGACACACACAGACACACACAGAGACACACACAAAGACACACACAAAGACACACAGACACACACAGACACACACAGAGACACACAGACACACACAGACACACACATGCAGAGGAGAGAGAGATGAGGAGAGGGTTAATACATATATACACTAGACACTATGATTATTGCTTATGGCTGTTCATAGATCCACACACTCACAATGCTGGGCAGGGGTGTGTGTTGCAGGGCTCCTCCTCAGGGGAGGGTCTTGTTGCTGAGTCACACTTCCTGTCTGGGACTTCCTCGTCAGTATGGCGGTTAATACACAGGATCGCCCTGTACTGGGACCCTGAAACACATCATCCTCATCACCACCACCACCATCATCATCACCATCACCATCAGTACCCTGTAATGCAGGGTTCCTCGACTGGGGGCCCAGGGGCCAAATTTGGCTTGTGGCTGATTTTATGAGCCCAACTCCCATTTTTATTTTATTGTTGGACATCAAAGACTGTAAAAACCAGAAAAACAGCTCCAATTGATTTCAATTTCTGAAATCTGTTTCAAATTATTCCTACGCATAATAGAGAGATACTGTATTTGTGATTGTATACAAATATAAGCAAGGTTAGAAATGATGATGTTTTAGTCAAATATTATATCTGTTGGGCTTCTTTTTTAAGGTCGATTATGGTCGATTATGTTCTGACCCCCTGACCATCCGCTCAACAAAATATCGTCCCGCAGCTGAATCTAGTTGATGATCCCTGCTGTACTGGGAGCCTGGTAGGAAAGTTATAGGATGAATCTAGTTGATGATCCCTGCTGTACTGGGAGTCTGGTAGGAAAGTTATAGGATGAATCTAGTTGATGATCCCTGCTGTACTGGGAGCCTGGTAGGAAAGTTATAGGATGAATCTAGTTGATGATCCCTGCTGTACTGGGAGCCTGGTAGGAAAGTTATAGGATGAATCTAGTTGATGATCCCTGCTGTACTGGGAGCCTGGTAGGAAAGTTATAGGATGAATCTAGTTGATGATCCCTGCTGTACTGGGAGCCTGGTAGGAAAGTTATAGGATGAATCTAGTTGATGATCCCTGCTGTACTGGGAGCCTGGTAGGAAAGTTATAGGATGAATCTAGTTGATGATCCCTGCTGTACTGGGAGCCTGGTAGGAAAGTTATAGGATGAATCTAGTTGATGATCCCTGCTGTACTGGGAGCCTGGTAGGAAAGTTATAGGATGAATCTAGTTGATGATCCCTGCTGTACTGGGAGCCTGGTAGGAAAGTTATAGGATGAATCTAGTTGATGATCCCTGCTGTACTGGGAGCCTGGTAGGAAAGTTATAGGATGTGTTCGAGCTGATCACTTTTGTCAAGTCATTGACGAGGTCACCGCCTTTCAAAGTGTGTTGCCTTACTATCGTCAACCAATCATTAGAGGGCTTTTGTTTGACCCACGCGAACGGGACCAAAGACGTGACTGAAACAGGAAACAACTTTGCCGCATTCAAAGATGATCTATTATATTGACAAGATAGCCGAGTGACCGCTCTAACAATGGAAATACTGTCCTTAATGATTTGAAGGCAGGCGAGATCAGGTGGGACCATTCAAGCCAATGAGAGGGCAGATATGCGTGTGAATAACAGGCACAACTAATGTGCATCCACTTATATTAGTACATTTGTAACAGCTTAAACATAAACATCATGAAACTTGTATTCTATTAAATAAGCCTCACTTAATTCGACACTCTCTCATAGACCTCGATACAAATAAGAGCTTATCTCACGTGGACAGATTTTGGGTAGAGTAAATTCGATCGCTTCGCCTCTTCCTCTCTGCAGGGATTCATATGTATGCAGTGGATATGTACAAATTAATGTGATATTTGAGTCTCTCTCTCCCCAATTGATAGTACAATTTACACACATATATTTAGAGTTTGTGATTGTGTGATATGGGGATCGACATGACAAAGAAAAGCTTTTATAAACAATGAACCCTGCCATGTTACACTGAGCCTTGCTGTTCCCCTTTCTGCTGTAGCAGACGCACCTCCCCCGACCTCACTTCTCCACTTTCAGCTACAGTCGGTTGCTTTAGTCTTACCACACAAACGCACCCATAAACTGTCTCATTCTAACAGCTCCAAGGAAATCACTGTTTCAGTTCAACAGTGTTCCACTTCCCTTGAATAACCACAAGAGGGAGATGTAACACAGCAAGCCTCTGAGAAGTATGATGAAGTTGTTGCCATTAGACACTGATCTAAGGCCAGTTTTGTGTTTTCCCTCCTTATGGTATAGGTCAGGATTTGGGAGCATTTTGCTGAACCTAGAACTGTATCAGGAGGAAAATTCTACACACAGCGAACTATGATTATAGGCACACACATGCACATGCACGCCCAAACACACACACATATACACATACATACCCACAGTCCAAGTATTTTTTTAACTCTGACCTTTGCCACATGAAGCAGTACACTCAGTGAGCTCGCCCCTCCTCCATACAAAGGGTGACTGGGTGTCGAGGGGCAGGTCGGTACGAGGTGGGATTCGAGCATTCCGATTGGGTACCGAGCCTCGGGGGCGGGAGCTCTCAGCTGTCCATCTGTCTGCGGAAGAAGAGGAGAAGGAAGAGGACGAAGAGGAGATGGGGGGAGGAGGGATAGGGTCTTCCACTGTTATAATGAGAGAACCTGAGAGCGAGAGAGAGATAGAGAGAGAGCGAGAGAGAGAGAGAGAGATAGAGATAGAGAGAGAGAGAGGCAGGGAGAAATGGAAGGAAGGGAACAAATAAAAACAGAGAGAGAGTGAATCACTTGTTCGAGCTGATGATGTAAAAATGATGTCATTTTTAGTTTCAGACACACCCTCTCACTTCTCTTACCCCTCTTGCTCCCCTTTCCCTAAACCCTCTCGCCAAACTTTTCTCCCCCTCACCCATAGCCTTCAACTCCCTCCCCCTGCTTCTCTCACCCTTCTTCACTCACCCCTACCCGTATCACCCCTCCCCTCCCCTCACCCCTGGCCACACCCACACATCTAAAGTACACTACTCAGACTCACTCTCTCCAGTCTGGCTTGGATTAGTTCTATTTACTGTCAATTACATCTAGACAGATGATATATCATTCCTTAACATTAGACACATAATACATCTTTATTCTTAAAGGACAGTAACAGAGAATAGAGCGTGACATCATCCCATGCTACTTCCTCGTCCTATTCCCTGACAATCTACTTCCTGGTCCTATTCCCTAATGATCTACTTCCTGGTCCTATTCCCTAACGATCTACTTCCTGGTCCTATTCCCTGACGATCTACTTCCTGGTCCTATTCCCTAACGATCTACTACCTGGTCCTATTCCCTGACGATCTACTTCCTGGTCCTATTCCCTGACGATCTACTTCCTGGTCCTATTCCCTAATGATCTACTTCCTGGTCCTATTCCCTAACGATCAACTTCCTGGTCCTATTCCCTAACAATCTACTTCCTGGTCCTATTCCCTAACAATCTACTTCCTGGTCCTATTCCCTGACGATCTACTTCCTGGTCCTATTCCCTAATGATCTACGTCCTGGTCCTATTCCCTAACAATCTACTTCCTGGTCCTATTCCCTAATGATCTACTTCCTGGTCCTATTCCCTAACGATCTACTTCCTGGTCCTATTCCCTGACGATCTACTTCCTGGTCCTATTCCCTAACGATCTACTACCTGGTCCTATTCCCTGACGATCTACTTCCTGGTCCTATTCCCTGACGATCTACTTCCTGGTCCTATTCCCTAATGATCTACTTCCTGGTCCTATTCCCTAACGATCAACTTCCTGGTCCTATTCCCTAACAATCTACTTCGGGGTCCTATTCCCTAACAATCTACTTCCTGGTCCTATTCCCTGACGATCTACTTCCTGGTCCTATTCCCTAATGATCTACGTCCTGGTCCTATTCCCTAACAATCTACTTCCTGGTCCTATTCCCTAACAATCTACTTCCTGGTCCTATTCCCTGATGATCTACTTCCTGGTCCTATTCCCTAACGATCTACTACCTGGTCCTATTCCATGACGATCTACTTCCTGGTCCTATTCGCTGACGATCTGACTGGTCACTATCACACAGCTTTATTCTGAACACCACGGGAAAATAACAGGGGGAAGAGGAGAAAAGAGGAATGTCAGACTCACTAGTGTCTCTCAGGGGTTCCCTCCCTCCATCCCTCGGTCGTTCCCTCTCTACTTCTCTCTCTCTAGGCCTCTCTCTTTCTCTCTCTCGCGGCCTCTCCCTCTCTTCCGCTTTCTTTTCTGTTGGGATGTAGAATTCATAGTCGATCCCTGGATTCTGCCTATGGAAGATGATCTGGAGAACGACAGAGAGAGAGAGTAGGAGTAAGAGGGAGAGAGAGAGAGAAGGAGTAAGAGGGAGAGAGAAAAAGGTGAGAGGGATAGAGAAATATATTTCAAAAAGGGGTGCAATGTGAGGTAGAGATTCCAGAGGTTGTCTACATGTAATCAGCTTCACTCTGCATTACATGGGTCTGTGAGGGCAACATTTAATCTTCTAATTTCTGATCTTTATAACCTCCATTTTTCATATTGTATTAATCTCGTTCTAAATACAGGTCAACCCATAGAGATGAAGCTGGTAGGTTTCCAGGGAGACATTGTTCTAACTTTATCCCTCAGAGCCCTCTCTCTCCCACAGCTAGGGAAACCTCAGAGGTATGCTGCATCTCTTTAATCAAATCTTAGCCTGGGCCTGGTGTTGATGTTATTAAATCTTAGCCTGGGCCTGGTGTTGGTGTTATTAAATCTTAGCCTGGGCCTGGTGTTGGTGTTATAAAATCTTAGCCTGGGCCTGGTGTTGGTGTTATTAAATCTTAGCCTGGGCCTGGTGTTGGTGTTATTAAATCTTAGCCTGGGCCTGGTGTTGGTGTTATTAAATCTTAGCCTGGGCCTGGTGTTGGTGTTATTAAGCCTGGCTATCTTAGCAGGCTCAGCCCAAGCCTCAGTCTAGCTGTGTTTAACCAAGGATAATGCTAGCATCACATGCCCTGTCTTCATGGTGATCTATATAAACTACAGGACAACATAACCCTGTCTTCATGGTGATCTATATAAACTACAGGACAACATAACCCTGTCTTCATGGTGATCTATATAAACTACAGGACAACATAACCCTGTCTTCATGGTGATCTATATAAACTACAGGACAACATAACCCTGTCTTCATGGTGATCTATATAAACTACAGGACAACATAACCCTGTCTTCATGGTGATCTATATAAACTACAGGACAACATAACCCTGTCTTCATGGTGATCTATATAAACTACAGGACAACATAGCCCTGTCTTCATGGTGATCTATATAAACTACAGGACAACATAGCCCTGTCTTCATGGTGATCTATATAGACTACAGGACAACATAACCCTGTCTTCATGGTGATCTATATAAACTACAGGACAACATAACCCTGTCTTCATGGTGATCTATATAGACTACAGGACAACATAACCCTGTCTTCATGGTGATCTATATAGACTACAGGACAACATAACCCTGTCTTCATGGTGATCTATATAAACTACAGGACAACATAACCCTGTCTTCATGGTGATCTATATAAACTACAGGACAACATAACCCTGTCTTCATGGTGATCTATATAGACTACAGGACAACATAACCCTGTCTTCATGGTGATCTATATAAACTACAGTACAACATAACCCTGTCTTCATGGTGATCTATATAAACTACAGGACAACATAACCCTGTCTTCATGGTGATCTATATAAACTACAGGACAACATAACCCTGTCTTCACGGTGATCTATATAAACTACAGGACAACATAACCCTGTCTTCATGGTGATCTATATAAACTACAGGACAACATAACCCTGTCTTCATGGTGATCTATATAAACTACAGGACAACATAGCCCTGTCTTCATGGTGATCTATATAAACTACAGGACAACATAGCCCTGTCTTCATGGTGATCTATATAGACTACAGGACAACATAACCCTGTCTTCATGGTGATCTATATAAACTACAGGACAACATAACCCTGTCTTCATGGTGATCTATATAAACTACAGGACAACATAACCCTGTCTTCATGGTGATCTATATAGACTACAGGACAACATAACCCTGTCTTCATGGTGATCTATATAGACTACAGGACAACATAACCCTGTCTTCATGGTGATCTATATAAACTACAGGACAACATAGCCCTGTCTTCATGGTGATCTATATAAACTACAGGACAACATAACCCTGTCTTCATGGTGATCTATATAGACCACAGGACAACATAACCCTGTCTTCATGGTGATCTATATAAACTACAGGACAACATAGCCCTGTCTTCATGGTGATCTATATAGACTACAGGACAACATAACCCTGTCTTCATGGTGATCTATATAAACTACAGGACAACATAACCCTGTCTTCATGGTGATCTATATAAACTACAGGACAACATAACCCTGTCTTCATGGTGATCTATATAAACTACAGGACAACATAACCCTGTCTTCATGGTGATCTATATAAACTACAGGACAACATAACCCTGTCTTCATGGTGATCTATATAAACTACAGGACAACATAACCCTGTCTTCATGGTGATCTATATAGACTACAGGACAACATAACCCTGTCTTCATGGTGATCTATATAAACTACAGGACAACATAACCCTGTCTTCATGGTGATCTATATAAACTACAGGACAACATAACCCTGTCTTCATGGTGATCTATATAAACTACAGGACAACATAACCCTGTCTTCATGGTGATCTATATAAACTACAGGACAACATAACCCTGTCTTCATGGTGATCTATATAAACTACAGGACAACATAACCCTGTCTTCATGGGGATCTATATAAACTACAGGACAACATAACCCTGTCTTCATGGTGATCTATATAAACTACAGGACAACATAACCCTGTCTTCATGGTGATCTATATAGACTACAGGACAACATAACCCTGTCTTCATGGTGATCTATATAAACTACAGGACAACATAACCCTGTCTTCATGGTGATCTATATAAACTACAGGACAACATAACCCTGTCTTCATGGTGATCTATATAAACTACAGGACAACATAACCCTGTCTTCATGGTGATCTATATAGACTACAGGACAACATAACCCTGTCTTCATGGTGATCTATATAGACTACAGGACAACATAACCCTGTCTTCATGGTGATCTATATAAACTACAGGACAACATAGCCCTGTCTTCATGGTGATCTATATAAACTACAGGACAACATAACCCTGTCTTCATGGTGATCTATATAGACCACAGGACAACATAACCCTGTCTTCATGGTGATCTATATAAACTACAGGACAACATAACCCTGTCTTCATGGTGATCTATATAAACTACAGGACAACATAAACCTGTCTTCATGGTGATCTATATAAACTACAGGACAACATAACCCTGTCTTCATGGTGATCTATATAGACTACAGGACAACATAACCCTGTCTTCATGGTGATCTATATAAACTACAGGACAACATAACCCTGTCTTCATGGTGATCTATATAGACTACAGGAAACTACAGGACAACATAACCCTGTCTTCATGGTGATCTATATAAACTACAGGACAACATAACCCTGTCTTCATGGTGATCTATATAAACTACAGGACAACATAGCCCTGTCTTCATGGTGATCTATGTAGACTACAGGACAACATAACCCTGTCTTCATGGTGATCTATATAGACTACAGGACAACATAACCCTGTCTTCATGGTGATCTATATAAACTACAGGACAACATAACCCTGTCTTCATGGTGATCTATATAAACTACAGGACAACATAACCCTGTCTTCATGGTGATCTATATAAACTACAGGACAACATAACCCTGTCTTCATGGTGATCTATATAGACTACAGGACAACATAACCCTGTCTTCATGGTGATCTATATAAACTACAGGACAACATAACCCTGTCTTCATGGTGATCTATATAAACTACAGGACAACATAACCCTGTCTTCATGGTGATCTATATAGACTACAGGAAACTACAGGACAACATAACCCTGTCTTCATGGTGATCTATATAAACTACAGGACAACATAACCCTGTCTTCATGGTGATCTATATAAACTACAGGACAACATAACCCTGTCTTCATGGGGATCTATATAAACTACAGGACAACATAACCCTGTCTTCATGGTGATCTATATAAACTACAGGACAACATAACCCTGTCTTCATGGTGATCTATATAGACTACAGGACAACATAACCCTGTCTTCATGGTGATCTATATAAACTACAGGACAACATAACCCTGTCTTCATGGTGATCTATATAAACTACAGGACAACATAACCCTGTCTTCATGGTGATCTATATAAACTACAGGACAACATAACCCTGTCTTCATGGTGATCTATATAGACTACAGGACAACATAACCCTGTCTTCATGGTGATCTATATAGACTACAGGACAACATAACCCTGTCTTCATGGTGATCTATATAAACTACAGGACAACATAGCCCTGTCTTCATGGTGATCTATATAAACTACAGGACAACATAACCCTGTCTTCATGGTGATCTATATAGACCACAGGACAACATAACCCTGTCTTCATGGTGATCTATATAAACTACAGGACAACATAGCCCTGTCTTCATGGTGATCTATATAGACTACAGGACAACATAACCCTGTCTTCATGGTGATCTATATAGACTACAGGACAACATAACCCTGTCTTCATGGTGATCTATATAAACTACAGGACAACATAACCCTGTCTTCATGGTGATCTATATAAACTACAGGACAACATAACCCTGTCTTCATGGTGATCTATATAAACTACAGGACAACATAACCCTGTCTTCATGGTGATCTATATAGACTACAGGACAACATAACCCTGTCTTCATGGTGATCTATATAAACTACAGGACAACATAACCCTGTCTTCATGGTGATCTATATAAACTACAGGACAACATAACCCTGTCTTCATGGTGATCTATATAAACTACAGGACAACATAACCCTGTCTTCATGGTGATCTATATAAACTACAGGACAACATAACCCTGTCTTCATGGTGATCTATATAAACTACAGGACAACATAACCCTGTCTTCATGGTGATCTATATAGACTACAGGAAACTACAGGACAACATAACCCTGTCTTCATGGTGATCTATATAAACTACAGGACAACATAACCCTGTCTTCATGGTGATCTATATAAACTACAGGACAACATAACCCTGTCTTCATGGGGATCTATATAAACTACAGGACAACATAACCCTGTCTTCATGGTGATCTATATAGACTACAGGACAACATAACCCTGTCTTCATGGGGATCTATATAAACTACAGGACAACATAACCCTGTCTTCATGGTGATCTATATAAACTACAGGACAACATAACCCTGTCTTCATGGTGATCTATATAGACTACAGGACAACATAACCCTGTCTTCATGGTGATCTATATAAACTACAGGACAACATAACCCTGTCTTCATGGTGATCTATATAAACTACAGGACAACATAACCCTGTCTTCATGGTGATCTATATAAACTACAGGACAACATAACCCTGTCTTCATGGTGATCTATATAGACTACAGGACAACATAACCCTGTCTTCATGGTGATCTATATAAACTACAGTACAACATAACCCTGTCTTCATGGTGATCTATATAAACTACAGGACAACATAACCCTGTCTTCATGGTGATCTATATAAACTACAGGACAACATAACCCTGTCTTCATGGTGATCTATATAAACTACAGGACAACATAACCCTGTCTTCATGGTGATCTATATAAACTACAGGACAACATAACCCTGTCTTCATGGTGATCTATATAAACTACAGGACAACATAGCCCTGTCTTCATGGTGATCTATATAAACTACAGGACAACATAGCCCTGTCTTCATGGTGATCTATATAGACTACAGGACAACATAACCCTGTCTTCATGGTGATCTATATAAACTACAGGACAACATAACCCTGTCTTCATGGTGATCTATATAAACTACAGGACAACATAACCCTGTCTTCATGGTGATCTATATAGACTACAGGACAACATAACCCTGTCTTCATGGTGATCTATATAGACTACAGGACAACATAACCCTGTCTTCATGGTGATCTATATAAACTACAGGACAACATAACCCTGTCTTCATGGTGATCTATATAAACTACAGGACAACATAACCCTGTCTTCATGGTGATCTATATAGACTACAGGACAACATAACCCTGTCTTCATGGTGATCTATATAAACTACAGTACAACATAACCCTGTCTTCATGGTGATCTATATAAACTACAGGACAACATAACCCTGTCTTCATGGTGATCTATATAAACTACAGGACAACATAACCCTGTCTTCATGGTGATCTATATAAACTACAGGACAACATAACCCTGTCTTCATGGTGATCTATATAAACTACAGGACAACATAACCCTGTCTTCATGGTGATCTATATAAACTACAGGACAACATAGCCCTGTCTTCATGGTGATCTATATAAACTACAGGACAACATAGCCCTGTCTTCATGGTGATCTATATAGACTACAGGACAACATAACCCTGTCTTCATGGTGATCTATATAAACTACAGGACAACATAACCCTGTCTTCATGGTGATCTATATAAACTACAGGACAACATAACCCTGTCTTCATGGTGATCTATATAGACTACAGGACAACATAACCCTGTCTTCATGGTGATCTATATAGACTACAGGACAACATAACCCTGTCTTCATGGTGATCTATATAAACTACAGGACAACATAGCCCTGTCTTCATGGTGATCTATATAAACTACAGGACAACATAACCCTGTCTTCATGGTGATCTATATAGACCACAGGACAACATAACCCTGTCTTCATGGTGATCTATATAAACTACAGGACAACATAGCCCTGTCTTCATGGTGATCTATATAGACTACAGGACAACATAACCCTGTCTTCATGGTGATCTATATAGACTACAGGACAACATAACCCTGTCTTCATGGTGATCTATATAAACTACAGGACAACATAACCCTGTCTTCATGGTGATCTATATAAACTACAGGACAACATAACCCTGTCTTCATGGTGATCTATATAAACTACAGGACAACATAACCCTGTCTTCATGGTGATCTATATAGACTACAGGACAACATAACCCTGTCTTCATGGTGATCTATATAAACTACAGGACAACATAACCCTGTCTTCATGGTGATCTATATAAACTACAGGACAACATAACCCTGTCTTCATGGTGATCTATATAAACTACAGGACAACATAACCCTTTCTTCATGGTGATCTATATAAACTACAGGACAACATAACCCTGTCTTCATGGTGATCTATATAAACTACAGGACAACATAACCCTGTCTTCATGGTGATCTATATAGACTACAGGAAACTACAGGACAACATAACCCTGTCTTCATGGTGATCTATATAAACTACAGGACAACATAACCCTGTCTTCATGGTGATCTATATAAACTACAGGACAACATAACCCTGTCTTCATGGGGATCTATATAAACTACAGGACAACATAACCATGTCTTCATGGTGATCTATATAAACTACAGGACAACATAACCCTGTCTTCATGGTGATCTATATAGACTACAGGACAACATAACCCTGTCTTCATGGTGATCTATATAAACTACAGGACAACATAACCCTGTCTTCATGGTGATCTATATAAACTACAGGACAACATAACCCTGTCTTCATGGTGATCTATATAAACTACAGGACAACATAACCCTGTCTTCATGGTGATCTATATAGACTACAGGACAACATAACCCTGTCTTCATGGTGATCTATATAGACCACAGGACAACATAACCCTGTCTTCATGGTGATCTATATAAACTACAGGACAACATAGCCCTGTCTTCATGGTGATCTATATAGACTACAGGACAACATAACCCTGTCTTCATGGTGATCTATATAAACTACAGGACAACATAGCCCTGTCTTCATGGTGATCTATATAAACTACAGGACAACATAACCCTGTCTTCATGGTGATCTATATAGACCACAGGACAACATAACCCTGTCTTCATGGTGATCTATATAAACTACAGGACAACATAGCCCTGTCTTCATGGTGATCTATATAGACTACAGGACAACATAACCCTGTCTTCATGGTGATCTATATAGACTACAGGACAACATAACCCTGTCTTCATGGTGATCTATATAAACTACAGGACAACATAACCCTGTCTTCATGGTGATCTATATAAACTACAGGACAACATAACCCTGTCTTCATGGTGATCTATATAAACTACAGGACAACATAACCCTGTCTTCATGGTGATCTATATAGACTACAGGACAACATAACCCTGTCTTCATGGTGATCTATATAAACTACAGGACAACATAACCCTGTCTTCATGGTGATCTATATAAACTACAGGACAACATAACCCTGTCTTCATGGTGATCTATATAAACTACAGGACAACATAACCCTTTCTTCATGGTGATCTATATAAACTACAGGACAACATAACCCTGTCTTCATGGTGATCTATATAAACTACAGGACAACATAACCCTGTCTTCATGGTGATCTATATAGACTACAGGAAACTACAGGACAACATAACCCTGTCTTCATGGTGATCTATATAAACTACAGGACAACATAACCCTGTCTTCATGGTGATCTATATAAACTACAGGACAACATAACCCTGTCTTCATGGGGATCTATATAAACTACAGGACAACATAACCATGTCTTCATGGTGATCTATATAAACTACAGGACAACATAACCCTGTCTTCATGGTGATCTATATAGACTACAGGACAACATAACCCTGTCTTCATGGTGATCTATATAAACTACAGGACAACATAACCCTGTCTTCATGGTGATCTATATAAACTACAGGACAACATAACCCTGTCTTCATGGTGATCTATATAGACTACAGGACAACATAACCCTGTCTTCATGGTGATCTATATAGACCACAGGACAACATAACCCTGTCTTCATGGTGATCTATATAAACTACAGGACAACATAGCCCTGTCTTCATGGTGATCTATATAGACTACAGGACAACATAACCCTGTCTTCATGGTGATCTATATAGACTACAGGACAACATAACCCTGTCTTCATGGTGATCTATATAAACTACAGGACAACATAACCCTGTCTTCATGGTGATCTATATAAACTACAGGACAACATAACCCTGTCTTCATGGTGATCTATATAAACTACAGGACAACATAACCCTGTCTTCATGGTGATCTATATAGACTACAGGACAACATAACCCTGTCTTCATGGTGATCTATATAAACTACAGGACAACATAACCCTGTCTTCATGGTGATCTATATAAACTACAGGACAACATAACCCTGTCTTCATGGTGATCTATATAAACTACAGGACAACATAACCCTGTCTTCATGGTGATCTATATAAACTACAGGACAACATAACCCTGTCTTCATGGTGATCTATATAAACTACAGGACAACATAACCCTGTCTTCATGGTGATCTATATAGACTACAGGAAACTACAGGACAACATAACCCTGTCTTCATGGTGATCTATATAAACTACAGGACAACATAACCCTGTCTTCATGGTGATCTATATAAACTACAGGACAACATAACCCTGTCTTCATGGGGATCTATATAAACTACAGGACAACATAACCCTGTCTTCATGGTGATCTATATAAACTACAGGACAACATAACCCTGTCTTCATGGTGATCTATATAGACTACAGGACAACATAACCCTGTCTTCATGGTGATCTATATAAACTACAGGACAACATAACCCTGTCTTCATGGTGATCTATATAAACTACAGGACAACATAACCCTGTCTTCATGGTGATCTATATAAACTACAGGACAACATAACCCTGTCTTCATGGTGATCTATATAGACTACAGGACAACATAACCCTGTCTTCATGGTGATCTATATAGACTACAGGACAACATAACCCTGTCTTCATGGTGATCTATATAAACTACAGGACAACATAGCCCTGTCTTCATGGTGATCTATATAAACTACAGGACAACATAACCCTGTCTTCATGGTGATCTATATAGACCACAGGACAACATAACCCTGTCTTCATGGTGATCTATATAAACTACAGGACAACATAGCCCTGTCTTCATGGTGATCTATATAGACTACAGGACAACATAACCCTGTCTTCATGGTGATCTATATAGACTACAGGACAACATAACCCTGTCTTCATGGTGATCTATATAAACTACAGGACAACATAACCCTGTCTTCATGGTGATCTATATAAACTACAGGACAACATAACCCTGTCTTCATGGTGATCTATATAAACTACAGGACAACATAACCCTGTCTTCATGGTGATCTATATAGACTACAGGACAACATAACCCTGTCTTCATGGTGATCTATATAAACTACAGGACAACATAACCCTGTCTTCATGGTGATCTATATAAACTACAGGACAACATAACCCTGTCTTCATGGTGATCTATATAAACTACAGGACAACATAACCCTGTCTTCATGGTGATCTATATAAACTACAGGACAACATAACCCTGTCTTCATGGTGATCTATATAAACTACAGGACAACATAACCCTGTCTTCATGGTGATCTATATAGACTACAGGAAACTACAGGACAACATAACCCTGTCTTCATGGTGATCTATATAAACTACAGGACAACATAACCCTGTCTTCATGGTGATCTATATAAACTACAGGACAACATAACCCTGTCTTCATGGGGATCTATATAAACTACAGGACAACATAACCCTGTCTTCATGGTGATCTATATAAACTACAGGACAACATAACCCTGTCTTCATGGTGATCTATATAAACTACAGGACAACATAACCCTGTCTTCATGGTGATCTATATAAACTACAGGACAACATAACCCTGTCTTCATGGTGATCTATATAAACTACAGGACAACATAGCCCTGTCTTCATGGTGATCTATATAAACTACAGGACAACATAACCCTGTCTTCATGGTGATCTATATAAACTACAGGACAACATAGCCCTGTCTTCATGGTGATCTATATAAACTACAGGACAACATAACCCTGTCTTCATGGTGATCTATATAAACTACAGGACAACATAACCCTGTCTTCATGGTGATCTATATAAACTACAGGACAACATAGCCCTGTCTTCATGGTGATCTATATAAACTACAGGACAACATAACCCTGTCTTCATGGTGATCTATATAAACTACAGGACAACATAGCCCTGTCTTCATGGTGATCTATATAAAATACAGGACAACATAACCCTGTCTTCATGGTGATCTATATAGACTACAGGACAACATAACCCTGTCTTCATGGTGATCTATATAAACTACAGGACAACATAGCCCTGTCTTCATGGAGATCTATATAAACTACAGGACAACATAACCCTGTCTTCATGGTGATCTATATAAACTACAGGACAACATAGCCCTGTCTTCATGGTGATCTATATAAACTACAGGACAACATAGCCCTGTCTTCATGGTGATCTATATAAACTACAGGACAACATAGCCCTGTCTTCATGGTGATCTATATAAACTACAGGACAACATAACCCTGTCTTCATGGTGATCTATATAAACTACAGGACAACATAACCCTGTCTTCATGGTGATCTATATAAACTACAGGAAAACATAGCCCTGTCTTCATGGTGATCTATATAAACTACAGGACAACATAACCCTGTCTTCATGGTGATCTATGTAAACTACAGGACAACATAACCCTGTCTTCATGGTGATCTATATAAACTACAGGACAACATAACCCTGTCTTCATGGTGATCTATATAAACTACAGGACAACATAACCCTGTCTTCATGGTGATCTATATAAACTACAGGACAACATAACCCTGTCTTCATGGTGATCTATATAAACTACAGGACAACATAGCCCTGTTTTCATGGTGATCTATATAAACTACAGGACAACATAACCCTGTCTTCATGGTGATCTATATAGACTACAGGACAACATAACCCTGTCTTCATGGTGATCTATATAGACTACAGGACAACATAACCCTGTCTTCATGGTGATCTATATAAACTACAGGACAACATAACCCTGTCTTCATGGTGATCTATATAAACTACAGGACAACATAACCCTGTCTTCATGGTGATCTATATAAACTACAGGACAACATAACCCTGTCTTCATGGTGATCTATATAAACTACAGGACAACATAACCCTGTCTTCATGGTGATCTATATAAACTACAGGACAACATAACCCTGTCTTTATGGTGATCTATTTAAACTACTGGACAACATAACCCTGTCTTCATGGTGATCTATATAAACTACAGGACAACATAACCATGTCTTCATGGTGATCTATATAGACTACAGGACAACATAACCCTGTCTTCATGGTGATCTATATAAACTACAGGACAACATAGCCCTGTCTTCATGGTGATCTATATAAACTACAGGACAACATAACCCTGTCTTCATGGTGATCTATATAAACTACAGGACAACATAGCCCTGTCTTCATGGTGATCTATATAAACTACAGGACAACATAACCCTGTCTTCATGGTGATCTATATAAACTACAGGACAACATAACCCTGTCTTCATGGTGATCTATATAAACTACAGGACAACATAACCCTGTCTTCATGGTGATCTATATAAACTACAGGACAACATAACCCTGTCTTCATGGTGATCTATATAAACTACAGGACAACATAACCCTGTCTTCATGGTGATCTATATAAACTACAGGACAACATAACCCTGTCTTCATGGTGATCTATATAAACTACAGGACAACATAACCCTGTCTTCATGGTGATCTATATAGACTACAGGAAACTACAGGACAACATAACCCTGTCTTCATGGTGATCTATATAAACTACAGGACAACATAACCCTGTCTTCATGGTGATCTATATAAACTACAGGACAACATAACCCTGTCTTCATGGGGATCTATATAAACTACAGGACAACATAACCCTGTCTTCATGGTGATCTATATAGACTACAGGACAACATAACCCTGTCTTCATGGGGATCTATATAAACTACAGGACAACATAACCCTGTCTTCATGGTGATCTATATAAACTACAGGACAACATAACCCTGTCTTCATGGTGATCTATATAGACTACAGGACAACATAACCCTGTCTTCATGGTGATCTATATAAACTACAGGACAACATAACCCTGTCTTCATGGTGATCTATATAAACTACAGGAGAACATAGCCCTGTCTTCATGGTGATCTATATAAACTACAGGACAACATAACCCTGTCTTCATGGTGATCTATATAAACTACAGGACAACATAACCCTGTCTTCATGGTGATCTATATAAACTACAGGACAACATAACCCTGTCTTCATGGTGATCTATATAGACTACAGGACAACATAACCCTGTCTTCATGGGGATCTATATAAACTACAGGACAACATAACCCTGTCTTCATGGTGATCTATATAGACTACAGGACAACATAACCCTGTCTTCATGGTGATCTATATAAACTACAGGACAACATAGCCCTGTCTTCATGGTGATCTATATAAACTACAGGACAACATAACCCTGTCTTCATGGTGATCTATATAAACTACAGGACAACATAACCCTGTCTTCATGGTGATCTATATAAACTACAGGACAACATAACCCTGTCTTCATGGTGATCTATATAAACTACAGGACAACATAACCCTGTCTTCATGGTGATCTATATAAACTACAGGACAACATAGCCCTGTCTTCATGGTGATCTATATAAACTACAGGACAACATAACCCTGTCTTCATGGTGATCTATATAAACTACAGGACAACATAGCCCTGTCTTCATGGTGATCTATATAAACTACAGGACAACATAACCCTGTCTTCATGGTGATCTATATAAACTACAGGACAACATAACCCTGTCTTCATGGTGATCTATATAAACTACAGGACAACATAGCCCTGTCTTCATGGTGATCTATATAAACTACAGGACAACATAACCCTGTCTTCATGGTGATCTATATAAACTACAGGACAACATAGCCCTGTCTTCATGGTGATCTATATAAAATACAGGACAACATAACCCTGTCTTCATGGTGATCTATATAGACTACAGGACAACATAACCCTGTCTTCATGGTGATCTATATAAACTACAGGACAACATAGCCCTGTCTTCATGGAGATCTATATAAACTACAGGACAACATAACCCTGTCTTCATGGTGATCTATATAAACTACAGGACAACATAGCCCTGTCTTCATGGTGATCTATATAAACTACAGGACAACATAGCCCTGTCTTCATGGTGATCTATATAAACTACAGGACAACATAGCCCTGTCTTCATGGTGATCTATATAAACTACAGGACAACATAACCCTGTCTTCATGGTGATCTATATAAACTACAGGACAACATAACCCTGTCTTCATGGTGATCTATATAAACTACAGGAAAACATAGCCCTGTCTTCATGGTGATCTATATAAACTACAGGACAACATAACCCTGTCTTCATGGTGATCTATGTAAACTACAGGACAACATAACCCTGTCTTCATGGTGATCTATATAAACTACAGGACAACATAACCCTGTCTTCATGGTGATCTATATAAACTACAGGACAACATAACCCTGTCTTCATGGTGATCTATATAAACTACAGGACAACATAACCCTGTCTTCATGGTGATCTATATAAACTACAGGACAACATAGCCCTGTTTTCATGGTGATCTATATAAACTACAGGACAACATAACCCTGTCTTCATGGTGATCTATATAGACTACAGGACAACATAACCCTGTCTTCATGGTGATCTATATAGACTACAGGACAACATAACCCTGTCTTCATGGTGATCTATATAAACTACAGGACAACATAACCCTGTCTTCATGGTGATCTATATAAACTACAGGACAACATAACCCTGTCTTCATGGTGATCTATATAAACTACAGGACAACATAACCCTGTCTTCATGGTGATCTATATAAACTACAGGACAACATAACCCTGTCTTCATGGTGATCTATATAAACTACAGGACAACATAACCCTGTCTTTATGGTGATCTATTTAAACTACTGGACAACATAACCCTGTCTTCATGGTGATCTATATAAACTACAGGACAACATAACCATGTCTTCATGGTGATCTATATAGACTACAGGACAACATAACCCTGTCTTCATGGTGATCTATATAAACTACAGGACAACATAGCCCTGTCTTCATGGTGATCTATATAAACTACAGG
>NC_092089.1:30900663-30908163 GCF_045679555.1 Salvelinus alpinus | reverse complement strand
CAGGTTGGCCCCCTACCTACACACTTACAGGTTGACCCCCTACCTACACACTTACAGGTTGACCCCCTATCTACACACTTACAGGTTGACCCCCTACCTACACACTTACAGGTTGGCCCCCTACCTACACACTTACAGGTTGGCCCCCTACCTACACACTTACAGGTTGACCCCCTACCTACACACTTACAGGTTGACCCCCTACCTACACACTTACAGGTTGACCCCCTACCTACACACTTACAGGTTGACCCCCTATCTACACACTTACAGGTTGACCCCCTACCTACACACTTACAGGTTGACCCCCTACCTACACACTTACAGGTTGACCCCCTACCTACACACTTACAGGTTGACCCCCTATCTACACACTTACAGGTTGACCCCCTACCTACACACTTACAGGTTGACCCCCTACCTACACACTTACAGGTTGACCCCCTACCTACACACTTACAGGTTGACCCCCTACCTACACACTTACAGGTTGACCCCCTATCTACACACTTACAGGTTGACCCCCTACCTACACACTTACAGGTTGACCCCCTACCTACACACTTACAGGTTGACCCCCTACCTACACACTTACAGGTTGACCCCCTATCTACACACTTACAGGTTGACCCCCTACCTACACACTTACAGGTTGACCCCCTACCTACACACTTACAGGTTGACCCCCTACCTACACACTTACAGGTTGACCCCCTATCTACACACTTACAGGTTGACCCCCTACCTACACACTTACAGGTTGACCCCCTACCTACACACTTACAGGTTGACCCCCTACCTACACACTTACAGGTTGACCCCCTATCTACACACTTACAGGTTGACCCCCTACCTACACACTTACAGGTTGACCCCCTACCTACACACTTACAGGTTGACCCCCTACCTACACACTTACAGGTTGACCCCCTACCTACACACTTACAGGTTGACCCCCTACCTACACACTTACAGGTTGACCCCCTATCTACACACTTACAGGTTGACCCCCTACCTACACACTTACAGGTTGACCCCCTACCTACACACTTACAGGTTGACCCCCTATCTACACACTTACAGGTTGACCCCCTACCTACACACTTACAGGTTGACCCCCTACCTACACACTTACAGGTTGACCCCTACCTACACACTTACAGGTTGACCCCCTACCTACACACTTACAGGTTGACCCCCTACCTACACACTTACAGGTTGACCCCCTATCTACACACTTACAGGTTGACCCCCTACCTACACACTTACAGGTTGACCCCCTACCTACACACTTACAGGTTGACCCCCTATCTACACACTTACAGGTTGACCCCCTACCTACACACTTACAGGTTGACCCCCTACCTACACACTTACAGGTTGACCCCCTACCTACACACTTACAGGTTGGCCCCCTACATACACACTTACAGGTTGACCCCCTACCTACACACTTACAGGTTGGCCCCCTACATACACACTTACAGGTTGACCCCCTATCTACACACTTACAGGTTGACCCCCTCACACACTTACCAGGCAGCGCCCGGCCACACACACGTCATTGGTGCTGGTGTTAACGCAGGGTGTTCCATCTCTCACTCTGTCTGCCTGACTCACGTAGAAACGATATCCAACCGGCCTACACGTCAGCTCACATTGCTTATCCACCCCAACTGGAACACACACACAGAGGTGTTACACACATTCCATGTCGATGGAATGATTCCATATTCCATACTGTATGTGTGTGTGTGTGTGTGTGTGTGTGTGTGTGTGTGTGTGTGTGTGTGTGTGTGTGTGTGTGTGTGTGTGTGTGTGTGTGTGTGTGTGTGTGTGCGTACGTACTGTATGTTTACAGTGCCTTCAGAAAATAATTTTTCCACATGTGGTGTTACAAAGTGGAGTTAAAATGGACTTCATTGTCATTTACTATCAATGATCTACACAAAATACTCTGTAATGTCACTGCAAAAAATAAATGATAATAATTGTATATATGGAAAATAAATCACTAATATGTCTTGGCTTGGAGAAGATACAGCTGAGCGCTGAGCTCCTTTCCATGTGTTCAGGAAACTCCAGCCAGACCACATAACCCCACTATCAACCTGAATACTGAGAGACGGGATAGAGAGAGAGAGAGAGAGAGAGAGAGAGAGAGAGAGAGAGAGAGAGAGAGAGAGAGAGAGAGAGAGAGAGACAAAGAGAGAGAGAGACAAAGAGAGAGAGAGACAAAGAGAGAGAGAGACAAAGAGAGAGAGAGATAGAGCGAAAGAAAGAGAGAGAGACAGAGAAAGAGAGAGAGAGATAGATAGAGGGGGAGAGAGAGAGAGATAGAGGGGGAGAGAGAGAGAGAGGGGCGGACAGTTAGAAAGGGAAAGACAAAGTGGGGGGACAGAGGAGGGGTGTGACTGAGAAAGATGAGAAATGGGGACAAAGAGAGATAGAAAAAGAGGTAGATAAAAAGAGAGGAAATTAGACAATTCCGAAGATGGACAGAAGAAAAGACGAATAGAGAATTCAGAGAATCTGAAAGAAAAACAGGATGGAGGGACAGAGGAGGGGAGTGAACGAGTGTAATAGAGACAGACAGATGGAAAGATGGAGGGAGAGATAGAGAGGAAGAGAGGGAGAGGACTGGGTGTAATAGAGACAGATAGAAAGATGGATGGAGTGATAGAGAGGAACAGAGAGAGAGGACTGAGTGTAATAGAGACAGACAGGTGGAAAGATGGAGGGATGGATAGAGAGAGACAAAGATATAGAGGGAGAGGACTGAGTGTAATAGAGACAGACAGGTGGAAAGATGGAGGGAGAGAGAGAGAGAGAGACAAAGATAGAGAGGGAGAGGACTGAGTGTAATAGAGACAGACAGGTGGAAAGATGGAGGGAGAGATAGAGAGAGACAAAGATAGAGAGGGAGAGGACTGAGTGTAATAGAGACAGACAGGTAGAAAGATGGAGGGAGAGAGAGAGAGAGAGACAAAGATAGAGAGGGAGAGGACTGAGTGTAATAGAGACAGACAGGTGGAAAGATGGAGGGAGAGAGAGAGAGAGACAAAGATAGAGAGCGAGAGGACTGAGTGTAATAGAGACAGACAGGTGGAAAGATGGAGGGAGAGAGAGAGCGGACGAGAGGGAGAGCAGGAGAGAGATAGAGAGGGAGAGAGAGATAGACAGGAAGAGAGGGAGAGATAGAGAGGAAGAGAGAGAGAGAGAGAGAGATAGAGGGAGAGATAGAGAGATCAAGAGGAAGAGAGGGAGAGAGAGAGGGGGGAAGAGGGAGAGAGAGAGAGAGAAAGGAAAAGAGGGAGAGAGAGATAGAGAGGAAGAGAGGGAGCGATAGAGAGGAAGAGAGGGAGAGAGAGAGAGAGGGAAAGGAAGAGAGGGAGAGAGAGAGCGATAGAGAGGAAGAGAGGGAGAGCGAGATAGAGAGGAAGAGAGAGATAGAGAGGAAGAGAGGGAGAGAGAGTTAGAGAGGAAGAGAGGGAGAGAGAGAGTTAGAGAGGAAGAGAGGGATAGAGAGGAAGAGAGGGAGAGAGCGAGAGGAAGAGAGGGATAGAGAGGAAGAGAGAGAGAGAAGAGAGGGAGAGAGAGAGAGGAAGAGAGGGAGAGAGAGGGAGATAGAGAGGAAGAGAGAGATAGAGAGGAAGAGAGAGAGAGAGGAAGAGAGGGAGAGAGAGAGGAAGAGAGGAAGAGAGAGAGATAGAGAGGAAGAGAGAGATAGAGAGGGAGAGGGAGAGAGAGAGAGGAAGAGAGAGAGAGAGGAAGAGAGGGAGAGAGAGAGAGATAGAGAGGAAGAGAGGGAGATAGAGATAGAGAGGAAGAGAGAGATAGAGAGGAAGAGAGGGAGAGAGAGGGAGAGAGAGGGGGAGAGAGAGGGGAGAGAGAGAGAGGGAGAGAGAGATAGAGATAGAGAGGAAGAGAGGGAGAGAGAGAGGGAGAGAGAGGAAGAGAGGGAGAGAGAGAGAGAGAGAGAGAGAGAGAGAGAGAGACCCAAACCTTCCATAACAAAGCCATCACCTACAGAGAGATGAACCTGGAGAAGAGTCCCCTAAGCAAGCTGGTCCTAGGGCTCTGTTCACAAACACAAACACACCCCACAGAGCCCCAGGACAACAGCACAATTAGACCCAACCAAATCATGAGAAAACAAAAAGATAATTACTTGACACATTGGAAAGAATTAACAAAAAAACAGAGCAAACTAGAATGCTATTTGGCCCTAAACAGAGAGTACACAGTGGCAGAATACCTGACCACTGTGACTGACCCAAACTTAAGGAAAGCTTTGACTATGTACAGACTCAGTGAGCATAGCCTTGCTATTGAGAAAGGCCGCCGTAGGCAGACATGGCTCTCAAGAGAAGACAGGCTATGTGCTCACTGCCCACAAAATGAGGTGGAAACTGAGCTGCACTTCCTAACCTCCTGCCCAATGTATGACCATATTAGAGAGACATATTTCCCTCAGATTACACAGATCCACAAAGAATTTGAAAACAAATCCAATTTTGATAAACTCCCATATCTACTGGGTGAAATTCCACAGTGTGCCATCACAGCAGCAAGATTTGTGACCTGTTGCCACAAGAAAAGGGCAACCAGTGAAGAACAAACACCATTGTAAATACAACCCATATTTATGCTTATTTATTTTAACTTGTGTGCTTTAACCATTTGTACATTGTTACAACACTGTATATATATAATATGACATTTGTAATGTCTTTCTTGTTTTGAAACTTCTGTATGTGTAATGTTTACTGTTAATTTGTATTGTTTATTTCACTTTTGTGTATTATCTACCTCACTTGCTTTGGCAATGTTAACACATGTTTCCCATGCCAATAAAGCCCCTTGAATTGAATTGAATTGAATTGAGAGAGAGAGAGAGAGAGAGAGAGAGAGAGAGAGAGAGAGAGAGAGAGAGAGAGAGAGAGAGAGAGAGAGAGAGAGAGAGAGAGAGAGAGAGAGAGAGAGAGAGAAGAGAGAGAAAGAAGAGAGGGAGATAGAGAGGAAGAGAGGGAGCGAACTGAGTGGTCGAACAGTTATGTTGTAGTCATTCTGTTTGATATGGATGGAAGAGTTGGGGGGATTCCAGGCTCCAAGGGTTAATATGGTGTGTGTGTGTGTGTGTGTGTATGTCAGTGTGTGGTCATGCGGGGGGCATTGTTCTGAGCCCATGGGGGTTAGTTAGCTATGTTGTCATGGGTCTTTATGAAAGAGGGTCTTTGCTTCGAGGGTCTAAGCCAATGGCTTAGACGGGATATAGGAAATATTCAAATTCTGAAAATGTATGTTGATGTATCAATGTGACAGATGAGATTCTTATCAGAGGCTCCTGTATTATCCTGTATGTGTATCTGTCTGACAGTGCTGACAGTCACTATGCTGTAACTGTACATTAAAGAGTGGAAAGAGAGAGTAGCTGTCATTCATCATTATTAACCACTACTTTATCATTCCCATTCATACTCCTCCCAGTCTGTCCTCTCTCCGTTCTCCAGATGTAACTTTTACACCACACAGTTGGCAGAGAAAGAGAGATAAAAAGAGAAAGAGAGTGGGAGAGAGAGAAAAAGAGGGAAAGGAAGAATTCCCACCCCTCCCTCTCTTGTTCTCTCTATCAGTCGTAGTTATCTTTGAGAGATTAGACTGGAGACAGTAACAGAATGAGAGAGTGAAGAGAGAGAGAAAGGGAGAGAGAGAGGGAGAGAGCAAGAGAGACAGAGAGAGAGAGCGAGAGAGAGAGAGAGCAAGAGAGAGAGAGAGAGAGAGCAAGAGAGAGATAGAGAAAGAGAGAGAGAGCAAGAGAGAGATAGAGAGATAGAGAAAGAGAGAGAGAGAGAGAGATAATAAAAAGGAAAGGGAGAGAGAGAGGGAGAGAGCAAGAGAGACAGAGAGAGAGAGCGAGAGAGAGAGAGAGCAAGAGAGAGAGAGAGAGAGAGAGCAAGAGAGAGATAGAGAAAGAGAGAGAGAGCAAGAGAGAGAGAGAGAGAGAGAGAGAGAGAGAGAGAGAGAGAGAGAGAGAGAGAGAGAGAGAGAGGGGGGGGGCGAGGGAGAGATGTGCTGCCCCCTTATACCCGCTTTCCCTTTTCTGTCCTCCCTCTGTCAACCACTCTGTCAACCGCTCTGTCCATCGCTCTGTCCATCGCTCTGCATCTCCCCCCCTTCTCTCTCACCCACTCTCTCTCCCTCCCTCTCTCTCTCTCCCTCCCTCCCTCTCTCCCTCTCTGCTGAGCTTAGTGTTCAGACAGTGTGAACATACGTAGTCTAAATATACTTCCCGGCTATCGTTGGCTCTAAACAAACTCTGGAGAGAGAGAAAGGGAGAGGGAGTGAGACAGGAAGTGGGGAGGACGAGTACTCAGAGAGGGGATGAGAGCTGCAAAAAAAAAAAAAAAAACACCTGCACACCCTAACGTCAATACCACAATGCTAACTTTATAAACTCAGCAAAAAAAGAAACATGCCTTTTTCAGGACCCTGTCTTTCAAAGATAATTCGTAAAAATCCTAAATACTTCACAGATCTTCATTGAAAAGGGTTTAAACACTGTTTCCCATGCTTGTTCAATGAACCATAAACAATTCATGAACATGCACCTGTGGAACAGTCGTTAAGACACTAACAGCTTACAGGCGGTAGGCAATTAAGGTCACAGTTATGAAAACTTAGGACACTAAAGAGGCCTTTCTACTGACACGGAAAAACACCAAAAGAAAGATGCCCAGGGTCCCTGCTCATCTGCGTGAACGTGCCTTAGGAATGCTGCAAGGAGACATGAGGACTGCAGATGTGACCAGGGCAACAAATTGCAATGTCCGTACTGTGAGATGTTTAAGACAGCGCTACAGGGAGACAGGACGGACAGCTGATTGTCCTCACAGTGGCAGACCATGTGTAACAACACCTGCACAGGATTGGTACATCCGAACATCACACCTGCGGGACAGGTACAGGATGGCAACAACAACTGCCCGAGTTACACCAGGAATGCACAATCCCTCCATCAGTGCTCAGACTGTCCGCAATAGGCTGAGAGAGGCTGGACTGAGGGCTTGTAGGCCTGATGTAAGGCAGGTCCTCACCAGACATCACCGGCAACAATGTCGCCTATGGGCACAAACCCACCGTTGCTGGACCAGACAGCACTGGCAAAAAGTGCTCTTCACTGATGAGTTGCGGTTTGGTCTCACCAGGGGTGATGGTCGGATTCGCGTTTATCGTCAAAGGAATGAGAGTTACACCGAGGCCTGTACTCTGATTTGGAGGTGGAGGGTCCGTCATGGTCTGGGGCGGTGTGTCACAGCATCATCGGACTGAGGTTGTCATTGGAGGCAATCTCAATGCTGTGCCTTACAGGGAAGACATCCTCCTCCCTCATGTGGTACCCTTCCTGCAGGCTCATCCTGACGTGACCCTCCAGCATGACAATGCCACCAGCCATACTGCTCGTTCTGTGCGTGATTTCCTGCAAGACAGGAATGTCAG
>NC_092089.1:30888163-30895663 GCF_045679555.1 Salvelinus alpinus | reverse complement strand
TGAAAGGTTCCCAGTCGTACAGTCTGCCCATAAACTCCTGGTTGTTGTAGGAAGCACACTGCTCTGCTCTGGAGTCTGCACCTCCTACACATACCTGACAGACAGAGGGAGGGAGGGAGGGAGGGACAAATACATGTCAGTACTGTAGATCCCAAGTATTGACAATTGAGGCTACAATATCATGCCTAACCCAAAGGCTGGCCAGTACACTAGGTGGATGGAGAAACAGAAAAGGGAGAGAGGAAAATGAAGAGATATGATCGACAGAGAAGAAGAGATGAGAGAGTCATACAAATTAAGAGGGCAAGCATAAAATGGGAGAGATGTATTAGTCAGACATGATCGCTCTGACAGTGGGCCGATGCACTAAGCAGCATATGGAAATAATAGACTCTGGGATCAGCCACACACACATAAATCCACCCAGCTTTTCTATCCAACACTGAGCTGTGTGTGTGTCTGAGTGTGTGTAAGTGTGTCTGAGTGTGTGTCTGAGTGTGTGTGTGTAAGTGTGTCTGAGTGTGTATCTGAGTGTGTGTGTGTGTGTGTAAGTGTGTCTGAGTGTGTATCTGAGTGTGTATGTGTATCTGAGTGTGTGTGTGTGTAAGTGTATCTGAGTGTGTGTGTAAGTGTGTCTGAGTGTGTATCTGAGTGTGTGTGTGTGTGTGTGTCTGAGTGTGTGTCTGAGTGTGTGTGTGTGTAAGTGTGTCTGAGTGTGTGTGTAAGTGTGTCTATGCACGTGAGAGTCAGGCCAATAGAGAAGTACTGGAGACAGTTTGAGCATTCTAAAGGGAGTGAGTAGAGCAGTTGGAGTCTAACCCTGCACACCTGATATATTACTCCAATAGAGGAACAGTGAAGATCATAGTACTGACTGTAAATCACTTTAACCTGACCCCCAGAGGGACACACACACACAAAGCACTAATAAAGAGGGCAGAAAGAGTTCAGTCACTAAGTGACAGTACTTACTCACAGTGTTAATACTAGAAACGCCTGAAGCCTTCGGCATGCTTCGGTTCAGCCTTCACCTAGCCGAGAACCAAACCAAGGTGCTCTCATACTCCCTTAAAAGACCTTTACGTTAAAATTTAGAAAAAAATGCAATAGTACTGTTTGTCCGGCTTGAGACGCCGTAGCCAGTATACACTTCCTCAAAATAGTCAGAATGACTGTTTTTCCCAATTGTTTACAGACTAAAATTGGAACTTGAAACGCAATCACCGAAACCTGAAACTCATGTACCAAATCCCTGAAACCAAGCCTGCAAAATTGCAAGCACAATTCCTGCTTTCCACTTTTCAATTCTATATCACACATTTTGCAAAACACTACACACAGTTCTCTACATGAGGCACAACATTAAAAATGTAATTATCTTTAGGCACTTTGAAAGCAACTCCAATCACAATGCCAAGCTCTGTAAACCAATTGGCAACACCCACTCCTCACAGGTGTAAACACTAGTTGCTGAATTGTTCACTTAGAAATCAGAGCTTTAGCGCTATAAAAGGCCACAGATGAGCTCTCCTGTTCTGGAGGGAAATGGAGGTTAATGGTGAAGCAAGAGCTAGAGGTGAAGGAGTGAGAAGAGGAGGACGAGGACGAGGACGAGGAAGGACAGTTGTCTCAGATGAGATCAGGGCCACATTGGTTGACCATGTGCTCAATCATGGATTGAGTATGAGGGAGGCTGGGCAGAGTTCAGTTCAACCTGAGCCGCTACACGGTTGCATCTATCATCCGTACATTCAGAAATGACAACCGGTAAGTTACCTACCATCTACACTATGCTCTTTATGTTTACTGCAGTCTGACATACCAGTAGAACTATGTTACTCAGGGATTGTTGCCCAACGTTACAGTAATGTCATTTCATATGAAATTAAATAGATTATTTTAGCTTACTGTAACCAATCATATTTGTGGCTCTTCTGCAGAACTGAGAGACGGCCCGGCCATGGTGGAAGACACCGGCTGTTCACACCAGAACAGGAGACCGCTATTGTGAACATGGTGGTGGCAAACAATACCATTAGACTACGAGGAATCCAGAACCACATCATTTCAGAAACACAATATTCAATAACATTCACCAGGAGGGCTTGTCTACACTGGACCGTGTATTACAGCACAACCGAATCCGGATGAAACAGGTCTACAGGGTGCCATTTCAGCGACACTCAGAGGGTTAAAGAACAGCACTATGAATATGTGCAAGTAAGTACTATACTGTGAATTTACTATCATATCAGCACTGTATAGACACATTACATTATCTTGGAGCTGGATGCCGCTGCAATTCAGCACGTTTATATAAACCATTGAGGCTGGCTTCAACCTAGCCAAAAGAAGGGGACGGAACATTATTGGCCACCGTGCCATTGTGAATGTCCCTGTCACGACTTCCGCCGAAGTTGGTCCCTCTCCTTGTTCAAGCGGCGTTCAACGTCACCGGTTTTCTAGTCACCACCGATCCACGTTTCATTTTCGATTTGTTTTGTCTTCATTATTACACACCTGGTTTCCATTCCATAATCGTTGTTCCCTATTTAACCCTCTGGTTTCCCCCTTGGTTTTGTGCGTGTTTGTTATTGTCAAGTTGTCTCGTTTTGGTGACCTGGATTATTTGTCTCCTTTATGGGATATTGTTTGAGTAAAGTTACGGTTATTACTCATCTCTGTGTCCTGCGCCTGACTCCGCCTTACCCGCCTTACCCGCCTTACCCGCATCACCTAGACTTTTGACAGTCCCTGGACAGCGTGGAGGGAATATCACCATGTGCAGCCGTTAGCCAGCAAGGCGTCCTCCATCACCATGCCAACCTTGGTCCCTACAACACCGCCCTTCTCATCACATTCCTGGACACACTACATGGCATCCTCATTCCAGCCGAGCAGAGTGGGGACCAGAGCAGCCCAGGTATGTTGTCATCTGGGACAACGTGAGTTTCCACCGGGCTGCTGTGGTCCCCTACTGGTTCATCGACCACCCACAATTTATTGTTCTATACCTCCCACCATATTCCCCATTCCTAAACCCAATCTAATAGTTTTTTCCGGCATGGCGATGAAGGTGTATGACCGCCATCCCTTCGCACGCGTGCCTCTTCTGCAGGCAATGGAGGATGCATGTGGTGAAGTTGATGTGGGGGCTTTGGGCGGCTGGATCCATCACTCCAGAAGATTCTTTCCCCGCTGTTTAGCCAGGGAGAACATGGCTTGTGATGTAGATGAGGTGCTGTGGCCAGACCCAAATAGGAGGCAGGATGCAGCCTAATGCCTTTTTTCTTACATTTTGCATGTGTTTTTGTCTTTGAAAGAATGAGCCACTTTCATTTTTTATTTTTGTACAGAAAACCCTTTATGTTACTGAATGTTTTTCTCCTGTTGGGTACGGAAAGTGTTACATACAAAACACAAGTGTTCAAAAATACTGCATTTTGGAAATAAATGACAATGTTTTTGTTACTGTATTGCATTTGTATGTGCTTTTTTATGTATATTTGAGTAGGTATACATTACTGTAACAATATTTTACAACCGGCTACAGTGTAACACTGAAAAGGCATAAACCTACTGCTGGGATATTCATAGTAGTGTTTTGTGTTGAGCACATCATAAACCTACTGCTGGGATATTCATAGTATTGTTTTGTGTTGAGCACATCATAAACCTACTGCTGGGATATTCATAGTAGTGTTTTGTGTTGAGCACATCATAAACCTACTGCTGGGATATTCATAGTAGTGTTTTGTGTTGAGCACCTAAACCTACTGCTGGGATATTCATAGTAGTGTTTTGTGTTGAGCACATCATAAACCTACTGCTGGGATATTCATAGTAGTGTTTTGTGTTGAGCACATCATAAACCTACTGCTGGGATATTCATAGTTGTGTTTTGTGTTGAGCACATCATAAACCTACTGCTGAGATATTCATAGTAGTGTTTTGTGTTGAGCACATCATAAACCTACTGCTGGGATATTCATAGTAGTGTTTTGTGTTGAGCACATCATAAACCTACTGCTGGGATATTCATAGTAGTCTTTTGTGTTGAGCACATCATAATCTACTGCTGGGATATTCATAGTAGTGTTGAGCACATCATAAACCTACTGCTGGGATATTCATAGTAGTCTTTTGTGTTGAGCACATCATAAACCTACTGCTGGGATATTCATAGTAGTGTTTTGTGTTGAGCACATCATAAACCTACTGCTGGGATATTCATAGTAGTGTTTTGTGTTGAGCACATCATAAACCTACTGCTGGGATATTCATAGTAGTGTTTTGTGTTGAGCACATCATAAACCTACTGCTGGGATATTCATAGTAGTGTTTTGTGTTGAGTACATCATAAATCTACTGCTGGGATATTCATAGTAGTCTTTTGTGTTGAGCACATCATAAACCTACTGCTGGGATATTCATAGTAGTGTTTTGTGTTGAGCACATCATAAATCTACTGCTGGGATATTCATAGTAGTCTTTTGTGTTGAGCACATCATAAACCTACTGCTGGGATATTCATAGTAGTGTTGAGCACATCATAAACCTACTGCTGGGATATTCAAAGTAGTGTTGAGCACATCATAAACCTACTGCTGGGATATCCATAGTAGTGTTTTGTGTTGAGCACATCATAAACCTACTGCTGGGATATTCATAGTAGTGTTGAGCACATCATAAACCAACTGCTGGGATATTCATAGTAGTGTTGAGCACATCATAAACCTACTGCTGGGATATTCATAGTAGTGTTTTGTGTTGAGCACATCCTAAACCTACTGCTGGGATATTCATAGTAGTGTTTTGTGTTGAGCACATCATAAACCTACTGCTGGGATATTCATTGTAGTGTTTTGTGTTGAGCACATCATAAACCTACTGCTGGGATATTCATAGTAGTGTTTTGTGTTGAGCACATCATAAACCTACTGCTGGGATATTCATAGTTGTGTTTTGTGTTGAGCACATAAACCTACTGCTGGGATATTCATAGTAGTGTTTTGTGTTGAACACATAAACCTACTGCTGGGATATTCATAGTAGTGTTGAGCACATCATAAACCTACTGCTGGGATATTCATAGTAGTGTTGAGCACATCATAAACCTACTGCTGGCATATTCATAGTAGTGTTGAGCACATCATAAACCTACTGCTGGCATATTCATAGTAGTGTTTTGTGTTGAGCACATCCTAAACCTACTGCTGGGATATTCATAGTGTTTTGTGTTGAGCACATCATAAACCTACTGCTGCGATATTCATAGTAGTGTTTTGTGTTGAGCACATCATAAACCTACTGCTGGGATATTCATAGTAGTGTTTTGTGTTGAGCACATCATAAACCTACTGCTGGGATATTCATAGTAGTGTTTTGTGTTGAGCACATCATAAACCTACTGCTGGGATATTCATAGTTGTGTTTTGTGTTGAGCACATCAGTGTGGTGTTGGTTGGTAGACAGATCTATTCGTATGACGCGTGTGTCACTTTGATGCAAAAAAATAACATTTTGGAAAGAGAACAGTGTTTGCTTTTGCTAGAGATTTGTAGAGTTTTGCATTTTGGTGTTTGTGGTGTTGTGTTTAGAGTTTTGGTGACAATGGCCCAAAGATTCAGCAAACGTGTGAAACTGTAATCTAAGACCTCAAGAAATCTGTTACTAATTTTGAGGAGATCTTAGTCGTGCAATTACATCTAACTAAGATGTTTGGTGTATTTCTCAAGTGAAAAAATGTGCATGAAAACGATTCCTCCCTCGTTGAATGACAAACAGTTGAAGAATCCCTACTGTTGACCAATCACCGATGAACTAACAATGTCTTCATAATATATGCCTGAACAGTTTCTGATGGAAAGCATGCGGATGCCTTAACGCTGCTAAAAAGGGCTGTCAGAGGTTACCACACACACACCGACACACAAACACACACACCGACAGACACACACACACACACACACACACACACACAAGCCCTTGATATGTGATCAGCTCGCATTAACTCATCAATACTCTCCAAATACACACACACATACACTGTATATACTGTAAGGCTTTGTGACTCTCTCCTTTCAGTTGGTGCCCCTCCTCCCTTCCTTTCACTGATTAGTTCCCCTGTTTTTCTCTCTTTTTGGTATGTCTACATCTGTCTCTCCCTTCCTGTGACCCCACTCTCTGAGGGTGTCTCAGGGGGTATCTCAAGTGTGTAGTAATACACGTGTGTGAAATAGGCCAAATATAATATATATATAATATATATACACTAAAAGTTTGAGAACACCTACTTATTCAAGGCTTTTTCTTTATTTGTACTATTTTCTACATTGTAGACTCAGAGTGAAGACATCAAAACTATGAAATTACACGTGGAATCCTTTAATCAAAAAAGCATTAAACAAATCAAAATATATTGTATATTTGAGATTCTTCAAATAGCCACCCTTTGTCTTGATGACAACTTTGCACACTCTTGGCATTCTCTCAAACAGCTTCATGAGGTAGTCACCTAGAATGCATTTCAATTAACAGGTGTGCATTGTTAAAAGTGGAATTGTGGAATTTCTTTGTTGAATTTCTTTCATTCTTAATGCGTTTCATCCAATCAGTTGTGTTGTGACAAGGTAGGGGGGTATACAGAAGATAGCCCTATTTGGTAAAAGACCATATTATGGCAAGAAAAGCTCAAATAGGCTCTGTCGCAGCCAGCTGTGACCGGGAGACCCATGGGGCGGCGCACAATTGGCCCAGCGTCGTCCGTGTTAGGGGAGGGTTTGGCAGGCAAAGATGTCCTTGTCCTAACACACACTAGCGACTCCTGTGGCGGGCCAGGCGCAGTGCACGCTGACACGGTCGCCAGGTGTACTGTGTTTCCTCCGACACATTGGTGCGGCTGGCTTCTGGGTTAAGTGGGCATTGTGTCAAGAAGCAGTGCAGCTTGGTTGGGTTGTGTTTTGGAGGACGCACAACTCTCGACCAATTAGATACCACAAAATTGAAAAAAAAGAACAGCTCAAACAAGCAAAGAGACACGGCAGTCCAACTTTGAAAGTTTCTTCAAGTGCAGTCGCAAACACCATCAAGGGCTATGATGAAACTGGATCTCAAGAGGACCGCCACAGGAAAGGAAGAAACCACTACTAAAGGACACCAATAAGAAGAGACTTGGTTGGGCCAAGAAACACGAGCAATGGACATTAGACCGGTGTAAATGTGTCCTTTGTTCTGGATTTCAAGTTTAAGATTTTTGGTTTCAACCGCTGTGTCTTTGTGAGACGCGGTGTGGGTGAACGGATGATCTCTGCATGTGTATTTCCCATGGAGGAGATGTGATGGTGTGGGGGTGCTTTTCTGGTGACACGGTCTGTGATTTATTTAATTCAAGGCACACTTAACCAGCATGGCTACCACAGCATTCTGCAGCGATACGCCGTCCCATCTGGTTTGGGCTGAGTGAAGGAAAGTAGGTGTTCTAAAACTTTTGACCGGTAG
>NC_092089.1:30873163-30885663 GCF_045679555.1 Salvelinus alpinus | reverse complement strand
TCCCTATAAAAAACACTTATAAAATGTGAGTTTGCTATTCACAAGAAGCATTGGCTGATGTGAACCATGCCTTGAACAAAAGAGTTATCAGAAGACCTAAGATGAAGAATTGTTGACTTGCATAAAGCTGGAAAGGATTACAAAAGTATCTCTAAAAGCCTTGATGTTCATCAGTCCATGGTAAGACAAATTGTCTATAAATGGAAAGTTCAGCACTGTTGCTACTCTCCCTAGGAGTGGCCGTCCTGCAAAGATGACTGCAAGAGCACAGCGCAGAATGCTCAAGAAGAATCCTAGAGTGTCAGCTAAAGACTTACAGAAATCTCTGGAACATGCTAACATCTCTGTTGACGATACGTAAAACACTAAACAAGAATGGTGTTAATGGGAGGACACCACAGAAGAAGCCACCTCTGTCCAAAAAAAACATTGCTGCACGTCTGAAGTTTGCAAAAGTGCACATGGATGTTTCACAGCGCTACTGGCAAAATATTCTGTGGACAGATGAAACTACAGTTGAGTTGTTTGGAAGGAACACACAACACTATGTGTGGAGAAATTAAGGCACAGCACGCCAACATCAAAACCCCATCCCAACTGTAAAGTATGGTGGAGGGAGCATCATGGTTTGGGGCTGCTTTGCTGGCTGCTTCAGGGCCTGGACAGCTTGCTATCATCGACGGAAAAATGAATTCCCAAGTTAATCAAGACATTTTGAAGGAGACTGTTAGGCTATCTGTCCGCCAATTGAAGCTCAACAGAAGTTAGGTGATGCAACAGGACAACGACCCAAAACACAGAAGTAAATCAACAACAGAATGGCTTTAACAGAAGAAAATACGCCTTTTGGAGTGGCCCAGTCAGAGTCCTGACCTCAACCCGATTGAGATGCTGTGGCATGACCTCAAGAGAGCAGTTCACACCAGACATCCCAAGAATATTGCTGAACTGAAACAATTTTGTAAAGAGGGATGGCCCAAAATTCCTCCTGACCGTTGTGCAGGTCTGATCCGCAACTACAGAAAACATTTGGTTGAGGTTATTGCTGCCAAAGGAGGGTCAACCAGTTGTTAAATCCAAGGGTTCAGGTACTTTTCCACACTGCACTGTGAATGTTTACATGGTGTGTTCAATAAAGACATGAAAACGTATAATTGTTTGTGTGTTATTAGTTTGTAGTGACCTAGATGAAGATCAGATCAAATTTTATGACCAATTTATGCAGAAATCCAGGTATTTCCAAAGGGTTCACATACTTCTACAGACTGGTGAAAGATTCAAGTCACTGTAGTTCTATAGAGTGGTGAAAGATTCAAGTCAATGTAGTTCTATAGAGTGGTGAAAGATACAAGTCACTGTAGTTCTATAGAGTGGTGAAAGATACAAGTCACTGTAGTTCTATAGAGTGGTGAAAGATAAAAGTCACTGTAGTCCTATAGAGTGGTGAAAGATACAAGTCACTGTAGTTCTATAGAGTGGTGAAAGATTCAAGTCACTGTAGTTCTATAGACTGGTGAAAGATACAAGTCACTGTAGTTCTATAGAGTGGTGAAAGATACAAGTCACTGTAGTTCTATAGTGTGGTGAAAGATACAAGTCACTGTAGTTATATAGAGTGGTGAAAGATACAAGTCACTGTAGTTCTATAGAGTGGTGAAAGATACAAGTCACTGTAGTTCTATAGAGTGGTGAAAGATACAAGTCACTGTAGTCCTATAGACTGGTGAAAGATACAAGTCACTGTAGTTCTATAGAGTGGTGAAAGATACAAGTCACTGTAGTTCTATAGTGTGGTGAAAGATACAAGTCACTGTAGTTCTATAGAGTGGTGAAAGATACAAGTCACTGTAGTTCTATAGAGTGGTGAAAGATACAAGTCACTGTAGTTCTATAGAGTGGTGAAAGATACAAGTCACTGTAGTCCTATAGACTGGTGAAAGATACAAGTCACTGTAGTTCTATAGAGTGGTGAAAGATACAAGTCACTGTAGTTCTATAGAGTGGTGAAAGATACAAGTCACTGTAGTTCTATAGAGTGGTGAAAGATACAAGTCACTGTAGTTCTATAGAGTGGTGAAAGATACAAGTCACTGTAGTTCTATAGTGTGGTGAAAGATACAAGTCACTGTAGTTCTATAGAGTGGTGAAAGACAGAGAGAGTGAAGACCAATCTAGTAGAGCAGTTATAGTCTGAGGTATGTTTTACTACTGGGGGGGAGAAAGGGGGAAGAAGGAGTGAGTGAGAAGGGTAAAGGGGAGAGAGTGATAGCTACTGAATAGACCTGTGAGAGTGTAACGTCCTGACCATAGTTCTTGTGTGTTTTGCTTGTTTTAGTGTTGGTCAGGACGTGAGCTGGGTGGGCATTCTATGTTGTGTGTCTAGTTTGTCTGTTTCTATGTTTGGCCTAATATGGTTCTCAATCAGAGGCAGATGTTTTGATAGGTGGCTTGTTTTGTGTTGGGGTTTGTGGGTGGTTGTTTCCTGCCTCTGTGTTTTCTCTGCACCAGCTAGGACTGTATCGGTGTGCCACTTTTTGTTATTTTGTATTTGTAAGTGTTCTCTGTTTATCGTTTAATTAAACATGTTGAGCACTGGCTACGCTGCGTGTTGGTCCGATCCCTGCTACACCTCCTCTTCTCTTGAAGAGAAGGAAGGCTGCCGTTACAGAACCACCCACCAATCTCGGACCAAGCAGCGTGGCTACGGGCAGCAGCAGCAGCAGCAGCAGCAGCGGCCCATTACACAGGACTCCTGGACATGGGAGGAAATTCTGGAGGGTAAAGGACCCTGGGCTAAGGTTGGAGAATATCTCCGCTCTCGTGAAGAGCTGGAGGCAGCTAAAGCCGAGGAGCGGTGGTATGAGGAGGCAGCACGGAAGCGTGGCTGGAAGCCCGAGAAGAGGAGTGTGGCGTAGTCAGGTAGGAGACCTGCGCCAACTTCCCGGGCTTACCGTGGAAAGCGAGAGTACGGGCAGACACCGTGTTGTGCGGAAGAGCGCACGGTGTCTCCTGTACGTATGCATAGCCCGGTGCGGTACATCCCAGCTCCACGTATCGGCCGGGCTAGATTGAGCATTGAGCCAGGTGTCATGAAGCCGGCTCAACATATCTGGTCTCCAGTATGTCTCCTCGGGCCGGTGTACATGGCACCAGCCGGATATGGTGTAGGCACTGGTGTTACTGGGCTGGAGCGAGGAGGTGGCGCCGGATATACCGGACCGTGAAAGCGTACTGGAATGATCCCCGTAGCCCGACCAGTGCGGGCTATTCCTCCTCCCCGCACTGGTCGGGTTACGGGGATCTTTCAACCAGGTAAGGTTGGGCAGGCTCGGTGCTCAAGGGAGCCAGTACGCTTTCACGGTCCGGTATATCCGGCGCCACCTCCTCGCTCCAGCCCAGTAACACCAGTGCCTACACCACGCACCAGGCTTCCTGTGCGTCTCCAGAACTCTGTTCCTCCTCCACGCACTCTCCCTGTGGTGCGTGTCTCCAGCCCGGTGCCACCAGTTCCGGCACCACGCACCAAGCCTCCTGTGCGTCTCCAGAGCCCTGTACGCACTGTTCCTTCTCCCCGCACTCGCCCTGAGGTGCGTGCCCTCAGGCCGGTACCACCAGTGCCGGCAACACGCACCAGGCCTACTGTGCGCCTCAGCAGGTCTGAGCTGCCTGCCTGCCCAGCGCCGTCTGAGCTGCCTGCCTGCCCAGCGCCGTCTGAGCCATCCGTCTGCCCAGCACCATCAGAGCCATCCGTCTGCCCAGCGCCATCTGAGCCATCCGTCTGCCCAGCGCCATCTGAGCCGCCCATCTGTCCCGAGCCATTAGAGCCGTCCGTCAGTCAGGAGCCGCCAGAGCCGCCAGCCAGTCAGGAGCCGCCAGAGCCGCCAGCCAGTCAGGAGCCGCCAGAGCCGCCAGCCAGTCAGGAGCTGCCAGAGCCGCCAGCCAGTCAGGAGCTGCCAGAGCCGCCAGCCAGTCAGGAGCTGCCAGAGCCGCCAGCCAGTCAGGAGCTGCCAGAGCTGCCCTCCAGTCATGAGCTGCCCTCCAGTCATGAGCTGCCCTCCAGTCATGAGCTGCCCTCCAGTCATGAGCTGCCTTCCAGTCATGAGCTGCCCTCCAGTCATGAGCTGCCCTCCAGTCATGAGCTGCCCTCCAGTCATGAGCTGCCCTCCAGTCATGAGCTGCCCTCCAGTCATGAGCTGCCTTCCAGTCATGAGCTGCCCTCCAGTCATGAGCTGCCCTCCAGTCATGAGCTGCCCTCCAGTCATGAGCTGCCCTCCAGTCATGAGCTGCCATCCAGTCATGAGCTGCCACTCAGTCCGGAGCTGCCACTCAGTCCGGAGCTGCCACTCAGTCCGGAGCTGCCATTCAGTCCGGAGCTGCCATTCGTCCGGAGCTACCTCTCTGTCCTGAGCTACCTCTCTGTCCTGAGCTACCTCTATGTCCTAAGCTACCTCTCGGTTCGGAGCTGTCTCCTCAGTCTGATGGGGCCCTTTGTGAGGGTTCCTAGGCCAAGGTCGGCGGCGAGGGTCACCACTCAAAGGACGCTAAGGAGGGTGACAAAGACAATGGTGGAGTGGTGTCCTCGTCCAGCGCCGGAGCCGCCACCGCGGACAGATGCCCACCCAGACCCCCCCCTAGAGTTTTAGGGGGTGCGTTCGGAGTCCGCACCTCAGGAGGGGGGTACTGTCACGTTCTGACCATAGTTCTTGTGTGTTTTGCTTGTTTTAGTGTTGGTCAGGACGTGAGCTGGGTGGGCATTCTATGTTGTGTGTCTAGTTTGTCTGTTTCTATGTTTGGCCTAATATGGTTCTCAATCAGAGGCAGATGTTTTGTGTTGTCTCTGATTGGGAATCATATATAGGTGGCTTGTTTTGTGTTGGGGTTTGTGGGTGGTTGTTTCCTGTCTCTGTGTTTTCTCTGCACCAGCTAGGACTGTATCGGTTTGCCACTTTTTGTTATTTTGTATTTGTAAGTGTTCTCTGTTTATCGTTTAATTAAACATGTTGAGCACTGGCTACGCTGCGTGTTGGTCCGATCCCTGCTACACCTCCTCTTCTCTTGAAGAGAAGGAAGGCTGCCGTTACAGAGATAGTCCGAGAATATTGTTGTAGGCCAGCGAAAGTTATAGGTGTGCTGTGCTTTAGAGCTGGGCAAAGGGGGAGGATAGGGGGGGTCTGTAATGAATAGGTAGAAGAAAGAGAGAAGGAAAGAGAGAGTTGATGCATGGCAGTAGTTGTGTGAGCAAATGAAAGACAGAGGGAGTAAGTTACAGTAAGCTAAGTTACAGGAGGGGAGGAGGGAGTTACAGGTGTATTTTACTGGAGGGGAGGAGGGAGTTACAGGTGTGTTTTACTGGAGGGGAGGAGGGAGTTACAGGTGTGTTTTACAGGAGGGGAGGAGGGAGTTACAGGTGTGTTTTACAGGAGGGGAGGATAGGGAGTTACAGGTGTGTTTTACAGGAGGGGAGGAGGGAGTTACAGGTGTGTTTTACTGGAGGGGAGGAGGGAGTTACAGGTGTGTTTTACTGGAGGGGAGGAGGGAGTTACAGGTGTGTTTTACTGGAGGGGAGGAGGGAGTTACAGGTGTGTTTTACTGGAGGGGAGGAGGGAGTTACAGGTGTGTTTTACTGGAGGGGAGGAGGGAAGAAGGAGAGAGGAGGGGAAAGGAGGGGGAAGAAAGAGGGATGAGGGTAGAGATGGGGAGGGGGAGAAGGAGGGAGGGGATGGGTGAGAAATAGGGAGGAGGGGGAGGAGGGGAGTCGAAGGGGGAGAAGGAGAAGGAGGGGAGGGTCCGTCTGTCTGTAATGAATAGGGCTATTAGTGAGAGGGAAATCAACCAGGGTCTCCCTCCCCAAGACCCAGGGGCTTTGTACTACTGAGGTCTACTCTTACTGCCACACCAGTGGAGGCTGGTGAAGGGAGGACGGCTCATAGGAATGGCTGGAATGGAGTCAATGGGATAGAATGGTACTATTCCATTGACTACATTCCAGCCATTACTATGAGCCGTCCTCCCTTCAACAATCTCCACTGTGCAACACAGTACAGAGGACAGAGAGGATGCCCACACTGACAGACCAATCAACTGCACTTCTACAAACACAGACAGAAAAACACTATTGGGATGCCCATAAACAGCAAAACACAGAAGTTCTGTAAACACACAAACGCTAAGTCTTGATCACACAGAACATTCCACTGTGAAAGCTGTTGTTGACCACACAAACACACACACTCTCCTAGGTGTGCCCTAGTTAACTCCTTAGGGGAACAGACGTTCTTGGGAACCTTCCTCTGCAGCTGTTTCCACACGGATCATCTAGGTGACGGAACAGGGATTGCCCACCTGGGAATGGCCCCTAGTCCTCTCAGCCTGTCCCGGGCCTCACATCACTAAACAGCTGTACATATCAACTCAAGAACACACAGACACTGAAACAGACAAAGATACACACAAACAACACACACACTCCCAGGTGAGTTTATGTGTATTCTGTTGGTCAGCTTCCTAACTGAACAACAGGTCAGACTTGTATTCTGACCTGGCTAATGATAAAGCATGTTTTCCAGCCTGTAGCCTTGACCTATAACCCTGAGATATGGACATGGATGTAGACTCCAACGACACCACAGTCAGTCAGTCTCCAGCCATAGGAGTCTGCAGCCATGTCTCAGAGTTAGCCTTGACCCAGGAAGAGGAAGCCGAGCCTCCAAGTGATAAACACTACAATAGACTCTCATACATCACTGCACAGGAAGCCAGCTGTCTGTCCACCACCTCCCAAGATGGACGACCCACTTTATCAGGTCATCACATTGAAACAGATCTACACTGAGACATACTCATTGGGTCTGTTCACTAGAAGGATAGAATCAAATGTGAAATGGACATGTTCTATTTCTCTGAACGCTTCATAAACACACATATGCACAAACAGGAGTTTGGATGCAGCACAGGGTCACAAGGACACCGCTGCCCCTGGAGCTATTTGGAAGGGACCCAGACGAAAACAAACTTAGTCAGTATGGATAGCATGGCTGATAATAATTACACACACACTCCACTGTTCCAACACAGCACTGTTCCAACACAGCACAAACCAATTTCGACAAAGTGTGTGTGTGTGTGTGTGTGTGTGTGTGTGTGTGTGTGTGTGTGTGTGTGTGTGTGTGTGTGTGTGTGTGTGTGTGTGTGTGTGTGTGTGTGTGTGTGTGTGTGTGTGTGTGTGTGTGTGTGTGTGTGTCCTACCCAGCACATCTGGGTCTGTTCGGGACTTCATAACTACTCTAAACAATAATAATTTTGTCATTGCTGGACTTTTCAGAGAACAATACTGCCGTTATCTTATCCAAGACACTCTGGGAGAGAGGGCAGGATACGAGACACTCTGGGAGAGAGGGCAGGATACGAGACACTCTGGGAGAGAGGGCAGGATACGAGACACTCTGGGAGAGAGGGCAGGATACGAGACACTCTGGGAGAGAGGGCAGGATACGAGACACTCTGGGAGAGAGGGCAGGATACGAGACACTCTGGGAGAGAGGGCAGGATACGAGACACTCTGGGAGAGAGGGCAGGATACGAGACACTCTGGGAGAGAGGGCAGGATACGAGACACTCTGGGAGAGAGGGCAGGATATGTCTCTCTCAACATCCATCTCTGTTGTGTGTGAGACCATTACCATGATAATACTATGCTCTGGCTGTTCAGACAGTACATACCCGTTTTGTAGAGTAATTGTTGCTTCAACTACATCATATGATACATTTGACAGTACTTGGATCATGCTGTAAATCAGGGTGGATGAAGTTGCCTCCAGAAACTGACCTAAGATCAGTGGTTTAGCAAGGGTAAGCTGATCCCAGATCTGTGCCTAGCAGCAACTTCTACCAGCAGTGTAACTCAAGCGGTACTTGTCTTAGACCATACAGTAAACTGGACTGCTCTTAATATAGATCCTGTGATAAAGCTGTCATACATCTCTCATTATAGCACTCTCTGTGGATTAAGCTGACTGTTATAGATGCAGTCATACAGTATAGTATATTATATACATGTAAGTATGTGTATACCTGCTCGTCGAACATCTCATTCCAGAATCATGGGTCTTATTATGGAGTTGGTCCCCCCTTTGCTGCTATAACAGCCTCTGCTCTTCTGGGAAGGCTTTTCACTAGATGCTGGAACATTGCTGCAGGGACTTACTTCCATTCAGCCACAAGAGCATTAGTGGGTTGGGTACTGATGTCAGCATTCTAATTCATCCCAAAGGTGGTCGATGGGGTTGAGGTCAGGCCTCTGTGCAAGCCAGTCAAGTTCTTCTACACCGATCTCGACAAAGCATCTCTGGGGCCTCCCGAGTTGTACAGCGGTCTAAGGCACTGCATCGCAGTGCTAGAGGCATCACTACAGACCAAGGCTTCGATCGCAGGCTGTGACGCAACCAGCCGCGACCAGGAGACTCATGAGGCAGTGCACAATTGGCCCATCATTTGGCCGGCCGGGATGTCTTTGTCCCATCGCGCTCTAGCAACTCCTTGTGGCGGGCCGGGTGCCTGCAGGCTGACTCGTGTTGCCAGTTGTACGGTGTTTCCTCTGACACAGTGGTGTGGCTGGCTTCCAGGTTAAGCTAGCAGTGTGCCAAAAAGCAGTGCAGCTTGGCAGGGTCGTGTTTCGGAGGATGCAAGTTCTCGACCTTCGCCTCTCCCAAGTCCGTACGGGAGTTGCAGCGATGGGACAAGACTAGATAAAAAAGGGTAAAAAGTACACAAACAATATATATAATAATAAAATACAAAATCTAGAATGTCATTGAATGCTGTAGTGTTAAGATTTCCCTTCACTGGAACTAAGGGGCCTAGCCTGAACCATGAAAAACAGCCCCAGAACATTATTCCTCCTCCATCAAACTTTACAGTTGGTACTATGCATTCAGGCAGGTAGCGTTCTCCTAGACTCGTCCATCGGACTGCCAGATGGTGAAGTGTGATTCCTCACTCCAGAGAACGCATTTCCACTGCTCCAGAGTCCAATGGCGGCCAGCTTTATACCACACCAGCGGACGCTTGGCATTGTGCATGGTGCATTGTGCATGGTGCATTGTGCATGGCTTGTGTGAGGCTGCTTGGCCATGGAAACCCATTTCATTATGCTCCAGACGAACAGCTCTTGTGCTGACGTTGTTTGCAGAGGCAGTTTGGAACTCAGTAGTGAGTGTTGCAACCGAGGACATACGATTTTTACGTGCTACGCGCTTCAGCACTCAGCAGTCCCGTTCTGTGAGCTTATGTGGCCTACCACTTCGCGGATGAGCCGTTGTTGCTCCCAGACATTTCCACTTCACAATAACAGCACTTACAGTTGACCTGGTCAGCTCTAGCAGGGCAGAAATTTGACAAACTGACTTGTTGGAAAGGTGGCATCCTATGATGGTGCCACATTGAAAGTCATTGAGCTCTTCAGTAAGAGCCATTCTACTGCCAAAGTTTGTCTACAGTGTTTGTCTATGGAGATTGCATGGTTGTGTGCTTGATTTTATACACAAAGGTATGGCTGACATAGCAGAATCCACTAATTTGAAGGGGTGTCCACATATTTTGTATATATAGTGTATATTAGATACAGTAGATAAGGCCTAGGTGCTTGTTGTGTGGAGGCATGCTCCCTTGACACTGAGTAAATATTGACTCTAGAGTAGATGTGGGAAAGAGAGCAAGGGAAGAATGAAAGAGAGAGAAGACAGAGAGAGGGAGTGTGAGAGAGAAAGGAAGAGGTGTAGTCTTTGTTAATAGTTCCTTTCACTCAGAAGTCTGGTCAAAGTGTACTCCTCTCACTTTTTTCTCCTTCAGTCGGTTTCTCTCCACATTCCCCTCTCTCTCTCTCTCATCCTAAAACCTCTGCTCTTCTTACACATGCACACACTCTCTCTTTCCGCTTGTGTACTTTTCCATGAATCCTTCTCTTCTTCCTCTGTCACATACTTCCCTTTCTCTTCCTGCTGTCTCTCTCTCTATCCGTCTCTCTCTGTCTCTCTTCGTCTCTCTCTCTCTCTCACACTCGCTCTCTCTCTCTGCCTCTAGCTATATTCCCCATTAACTCCAGTAACTTTCTGACCCCTATCTCTGACCTTCTACACTCATAGGAAAAAAAGGGCTATCTAGAACCTAAAAGGATTCTTCGGCTGTCCCCATAGGAGAACCATTTTGAAGAACCCTTTTTGGTTCCAGGTAGAATCGTTTTGGGTTCCATTTCCACACAACAAAAAATCTAAGAGTGTACTGCATTTCTCTACCCACTCTCTTTCTTTCAGCACCTCTATCTCTTTCTCTCTCTCCATCTCTCTACATCTATCTATCTATCTATCTATCTATCTCTCTACATCTATCTATCTATCTATCTATCTATCTATCTATCTCTCTATCAATTGTCAATTCAATTCAATTCTATCTATCTATCTATCTATCTATCTATCTATCTATCTATCTATCTATCTATCTATCTATCTATCTCTCTACATCTATCTATATATCTATCTAACTATAAATCTACCTCTCTGTGAGTCCTCCATCTCTCTCTCTACCTCTATATCTATCTCTACCTCTCTCGCTCTCTCAGGTCTCTCTCCCTCTCCCTGTGTTTGCTATGCCCTTCTCTCCCCATCTCCCCTCCACCCTCCCCCTGCATACAGATTTCTATACACAATACCTTCTTTCACTACTACTTAAATGAGTCACTCCCCCCCTCCTCTACTTTTCTCCTCTCCCTCCTTCCTCTATCCCTCTCTCAGTTCCCCCATTGCTTCTATGCAACAGAGTAAACACATGTACACACACATGATCGGGCTTAAACATAGAATGTTGTGACACACATTCACATAGTACACCCACACAAATATGTAGCCTGGTGAGTGAACCATCACAGGACTGTTGTTAATGCCACTGGTACACATGGACACCCCCGTCGGCTGCCAACAGCTAAATGTGTTTAACACTCTGAGTATAACTGTGTGTGTGTGTGTGTGTGTGTGTGTGTGTGTGTGTGTGTGTGTGTGTGTGTGTGTGTGTGTGTGTGTGTGTGTGTGTGTGTGTGTGTGTGTGTGTGTGTGTGTGTGTGTGTGTGTGCGTGCGTGCGTGCGTGCGTGCGAGAGATCCAGACTAGCTCAGTATTATCATAACTCTCTACCTCAGATAAAGCTCCTCTATGGGGCATACAGTCAGCTATTGTCACTCATTGAGCCTCAGAGAGACCTCCGGCAGGCCAACCAAACACTAACAAGGGGTTCTCCCTCATAATACCACACACACACACACACACACACACAGACACACACACACACACACACACACACACACACACACACACACACACACACACACACACACACACACACACACACACACACACACACACACACACACACACACACACACACACACACACACAACTCCTCACTGATAGTTAAAACCACACAGCACAATCCATCATGATTATGTAATATTGACTGTAGAATGAGATGTGGCTGGATCAGACAGTGATGTCATACATTCCAAGGTTCTTCAGGAAGTATGTCCACACTAGGAGCCAGTAAATAGAACTCCATGGATTTGACTGGGACTGAGTGAAACAACATGAACCGTTGGCTCCAGGGAACACTTCCTGGTCTCGTTTATGACATTCTAGGGTCAAATCCCATCTAAAGATTGTTAACCCATCTGGTACTATGGGACTGTACCACACACTACAGATACAGGTCACAGCCATATCCCCCACCCCACACACACCAGCACACTACAGCTACTATACAGAGAGTAATCCAGTCGATAACACTACAATCACAAGACCTACAAGTGCATAAGGCCAGATCAGGCGTTACACACACACACACACACGCACGCACGCACGCACACAAGAAACACACAGACAACTCCTCTCTGATAGTTAACAAACTCATACAAGCACACGCACACCACACACACACACACAAGAAACACACACACAACTCCTCTCTGATAGTTAACACACCCACACCCATACACACACGCACACCACACACACACACACACACACACACACACACACACACACACACACACACACACACACACACACACACACACACACACACACACACACACACACACACACACACACACACACACACACACATACATACACACACCACACACACGCACTTTGCTTGTGTAAGCGTGAAGGATATTCCGATCATAACAGTAAAAGCCCAGAGCAGTACAAGCAGCCAGACAGTTTCCATATGACTGGTTAACTACTGGTGTTACTAACTATACACTCATACAGGAACCAGCTCCTAGTTAACTACTGGTGTTACTAACTATACACTCATACAGGAACCAGCTCCTAGTTAACTACTGGTGTTACTAACTATACACCCATACAGGAACCTCCTCCTAGTTAACTACTGGTGTTACTAACTATACACCCATACAGGAACCTCCTCCTAGTTAACTACTGGTGTTACTAACTA